>NW_024081886.1:280859-459111 GCF_003009895.1 Hyaena hyaena
TGAGGAGGGATGCTGAGCATCGTTTCATGTGTCTGTTGGCCATCTGCATGTCCTCTTTGGAGAAGTGTCTGTTCATATCTTCTGCCCATTTCTTCACTGGGTTGTTTGTTTTTTGGGTGTGGAGTTTGGTGAGTTCCTTATAGATTTTAGATATTAACTCTTTGTCTGATATGTCATTTGCAACTATCTTTTCCCATTCCATTGGTTGCCTATTAGTTTTGTGGGTTGTTTCCTTTGCCATGCAGAAGCTTTTAATCTTGATGAGGTCCCAAAAGTTTATTTTTGCTCTTGATTCCCTTGCTTTTGGGGATGTGTCAAGTAAGAAGTTGCTGCGGTGGAGGTCAAGGAGGTTGTTTCCTGCTTTCTCCCCTAGGGTGTTGATAGTTTCCTGTCTCACGTTGAGGTCCTTTATCCATTTTGAGTTGATTTTTGTGCATGGTGTGAGAAAATGATCTAGTTTCATTCTTCTGCATGTTGCTGTTCAGTTCTCCCGACACCATCTGTTAAAAAGGCTGTCTTTTTTCCATTGGATATTCTTTCCTGCTTTGTCAAAGATTAGTTGACTGTATACCTTTGGGTCCAGCTCTGAGTTCTCAGTTCTATTCCATTGGTCTATGTGTCTGTTTTTGTGCCAATACCATACTGTCTTGATGATGACAGCTTTGTAGTAGAGGCTAAAGTCTGGGATGGTGATACCTCTCATTTTTAACCCATCTCCTTTTCTACCTCCCCTCCAGAAAACTTAAGTTTGTTCTTTACAGTTAAAAGATCTGTTCCTTTGGTTTCCCTCTTTTTTTCCCCCTTTTTATTCTTTTGTTTTCTTTCTTAAATTCCACATATGAGTGAAATCATATGGTATCTGTCTTTCTTTGACTGAATTACTTTGCTTAGCATAATACTCTCTCCTAGTTTCATCCATGTCATTGCAAATGGGAAATTTTCATTCCTGTCTTATGGCTGAGTAGTATTCTATTATATTTGTATACACACATGAGTGAATGTGCACACACACACACCCTTTTTATTTATCCACTTATCAGTCAATGGACATTTGGGCTGCTTCCCTATCTTGGCTATTGTAGATAGTGCTGCTATAAACATCGGGGTGCGTGTATCCCTTTGAATTAGCATTTTTGTATTATTTGAGTAAATATCTAGTAGTGCAATTGCTGGATCATAGGAGAGTTGTACTGTTGGTGGGAATGCAGACTGGCATGGTCACTATGGAAAACAGTATATATGTTCCTCAAAAAGTTAAAAACATAACTACTCACAGCTACGTTTAATTGATCATATACCTCTTGTAGATTTTTCTGTTTTTTAAGTATTTTTTAAATGTTTTATTTATTTCTAGGAGAGAGAGAGACAGCGTGAGCAGGGGAGGGTCAGAGAGAAAGAGGGAGTCACAGACTGAAACAGGCTCCAGGCTCTGAGCTGGCAGTCAGCACAGAGCCCAACGCGGGGCTCGAACCCACGAACCGCGAGATCATGACCTAAGCGAAAGTCGGACGCTTAACCGACTAAGCCACCCAGGCGCCCCAACCTCTCGTAGATTTTTCACTTACTGTTATAATTTTTTAGTTAAAACTATTTAAATTTTTAAATGTATTCAGTTTAAGTAGTGCTACTCAAATATGGAAAAAATCAATAAAGAGATAGGCAATGTTTTAAGATTATATGCATAGTATATTGTTTTGCTATGCATTTACAAAATATTATTGTATTATTTCATGATTCAATTATGTATAAAATATTTTAATAAATATATTTGTATTTATATAGTCTTTGCCATTTTTATATTGCCTTTGTATCCCTCAGTTTTAGCTTCTTAACTGAACTGGTTGGAAAATAGAATTTATTTTAATCCTAGGCAGGTGATCTGTTGGTATTCCAGACTAATTCTGTGATCTCTGTAATTAGACTCTTGCTACTTTCTACTATTAACCTGATAATCTAGTCTAAAAAATTAATGTTTAACTTGTTCCTATAATCTCAATTCTTAACTTTTGCCTTAGCAATAGCAAAAGTTTTTTGTTTGTTTGTTATTTTATTCATTATAAATGAGTTAATGTCTAGGTTCCTGATTAATGCCATGGATCTACACATCTGGTATTCTTCTCTGAAGATTCCTGCTACCTGCTGACAAAATTTTCTGATACAGATAACCTCCCTATCTATGGATTTTGAAATATTACATTTCTCCGGATGCCCTATCTCTGCTGGTGTGGGAACATTCTTCATATGACTAGTGAGACTCCTAATATCAGTTGTTTTCTTTAGTTTACAACCCTTTGGATATCAACATGTTGTTCCTAAAAGAAGACCTTCTTGACCCACACTAGTTTCCCTGTTTTCTACAGTTGGAAGGTCCCATACTCACTACCTTTAATTCCTTCACTTAAGTGAACTTCTTGGTATTTTCATTTATAAAGCAGGCAATAAATACTATGCTTCAAAGTATATTTTATTATTTATTCACATATATTCACACCATATTAAATTTCAAAATGTATTCATAGATACCTATTTTGAAGAATATAGACTAGTGTAATATGATAGAGACAATGGAAAGATAGGGAGAAACTGACTTGACTTAGGTGGTCTTTACATTCAGACCTTGTTTTATTGTGCTTTTCTTTATTATACTTCACAGATACTGTGTTTTGTTTTTTGAGTTTTGTTTTTGTTTTTTAGAATTGAAGCTTTGTGACAACCTTGCCTCAAGCAACTCTATCAGCACCATTTTTCCAAGAGCATTTTCTCACTTCACGTCTGTGTCACATCTTAGCAATTCTAGCCATATTTCAAGTTTAAATTATTACTATATTTGCATATTATTATATATTATATTGCATTTTGTTATATTATATATTTTTATATATTTTGTATCTTCAGTGATTAGGACTCACTGAAAGCTCAAGGGATGATTATCAGTTTATAGCAATAAGGTATTTTTAAATTAAGGTATATACACTGGTTTTTTAGACAACAAGATAATATAAATGTAACTTTTATATGTGCTGGGAAACCAAAAGATCTGTTTGACTTGCTTTTTTTGCAGTGGTCTGGAATGGAAACTGCAATATCTCTGATATATTGCCTATACTTTTTCAGACACTAAAGAACTTCATGGAAAGCAGATTTCATATATATTCAGATGGGTGCTACCAAATTTTTATTGAAGGCAGAATCTTTTATTTGGTATTTTGCCAGATAAAACACAAATAAAATGAGGACACTGCATACTAAATATTTGCAATCTAATAGGATTAGCAAGACACTAAGTAGAAAAAGATCAACATCTTAAAGTAATGATCAACTAATTATTGATACACATATACACTTTTCACTCACAAATGCACAACTTATAGTAAAAATAAAAAGCGAAAAGTAAAGTGGTACATACAAAAGGCTAAAGTAAGGGACACCTGGGGGACTCAATCTATTTGTGGTAAAGTCCCCTCCATAAGGAATGTGGTGAAAAACCCCAAGACAAGCGAAGGCAACCTGGCTATGTATGTGCACATGACATTCCTCACAAGTCTGTAACATGGATTGACCAATCAAACTGTATGTCTGTCTGTGATATCCCTCACAGCTCTTTAACATAAGACCACCCAATCAGACCATATATCTATATGTTACCATGTATGGGAGACAAAGAAGTAAAAATTGTATGAAAGGCTACTCCCCACTGTGCTCAGGACTCAGTGTTTGGGTACAAACCCACTGAGTCCATGGTGACATGAATAAAGTTGCTTCCCGGAAAGAAAAACCTCGGTGCCATGACTCTATGCAAATCTCAGTCCTGTTACATTATGTGGGGCCTCACCCTGGAGGCAGAGACGGTGCTTCACCTCCCTTGTTGCTGAGGTATGAGCCTCAGAGCCCTGGGAGAGGTGACCTCACCTGGTGCCAGTGGACCACTGATTCATAGGAGACTAGCCCTTTATAGAGCTCAGGGGCAAGGGGCCTAGATGCACAAAGGAACCTGGTGAGGCCCAGGAAATGTTCAGGGAGTGCTATTCATAAGACTGGTAAGAACCTGGGTTTGTTTGGTAGACCTGCCCCTAAGAGGCAGAAGGGGAGCCTGATCACCTCCCAGAGTTGCCCAAGTAGTTCCATAAGAAATAAGTAAAAAAACCCACAACTCTAATGTTCTAGGCACTGGATGGCAGGTTGGAGTTGCCTGTGGCTGTGTGAGAATGAGACAGACAGCAGAAAGCTGCTGACCTGACCAAGGGCTGAAGCAAACGTTGAGTCCTGATTTGCAGTTCTATGGCAACATCATATGGCTTAAGACAGCATTAGACTTTCTTGGGAGTCGGATCTGGGTCAGGGAGTTATATTGAACCCACCAATGCTGAGAGGCACCTGAAGTATTTCCAAAAGGAGAGAACAGCTGGGAAAGGATGAAGTGAGGGTCCTCTTCAAATTAGCACCTCCCTTCCCCCTTTTCCTCTCTTGCAGATGAATGTTGTCCATTAGGGGGAGGAAATGGGTAGAAAACAGAGTAAACCAACTCCCCTAGAGTGTATGATGAGGAACTTCAAAAAGAGGTATTCAGGAGACTATGGTATAAAATGAACACCAGGAAAGCTCTGGACATTCTGTGAAATTGATTGGCCATTGTTCAGGGTAGGCTGACCCTCCAAAGGCTCACTTGACAAGAAACTAGTTGGCTGAGTGTTCAGGGTCATTGTGGGGGAACCAGGCAACCCTGATCAATTTCCTTACATTAACTGTTGGCAAGACCCGGTCCTATCCTGATCACCTTGGCTAAAAGTCTGTACTGAAGAGAACTGTAAAGGTAAGATGGCTCATGTCACAGCCTCCTCCAAATGCCAGCCAAAAACTGAAAAACCCATACTGTTGGAAGAGCCTGAAGAAACCCCACCACCGTATGCCCCACTGTACTCTTCACTGCCATAAGCACCTTCAGCTGCCCCAGCTGAAGCCTGCCCTTAGTCCTGAGACCTGAGCACCTCTGGTACCACCAGCCTCTCTGGATGTGACCGGCTCTCCTGAATCACCCGGTCCTAACCTCACACACTCTTCCTGGAAGGCAACTAGAAGATCAGACCAGCAGAGGAAGTCCTTCCCTACAGTCACCTCATGGAGACTTACAGATGCCACAAGGGAAACTAGGGGACCCATCTATTATGATCTGGAAGGCCAGATCCAAAGAAGCTAGCATGTTTTGGTGTACCAACCCTTTACCACTACGGATCTCCTAAATTTAAAGTATCATACCCCCTACTATATGGAGAAGCCCAAGGCTATTTGTGAACTAATGCAGTCCATAATTCAAATCCATAAGCCTACCTGGACAGACTGTTGCCAATTCCTCCTGACCCTCTTCAACACAGAGGAGTATCACCGAATTACCCGGGTGGCCCTAAAATGGTTATAAGAAAATACCTTGGCTGAGAGGCTAGACACCCAGGCTTATGCTCAGGCTCATTTCCTTGGGGACGACCCCAAAGGGGACCCAAATGACTCAAATGTGGATGGAGGGTCCACAAGGACTGAACGGTATCAAGAAGCCCTCCTAAATGGCATGAAGGAAGGGTGGGGGGAAAGGGCCATAAATATGAGTAAAATGTCAGAAGTGCTCCAGGGCCCTAAGGTGATCTCAAGCTGGTTCTATGAGAGACTGTGTGAAGCATTTTGTTCTACACTCCTTTTGATCCAGAGGTCCCCATTAAGCAGTGGATGGTCAATGTGGCTTTCATAGGTCAGGCTCAAGGGACATGGGCGCAAGCTGAAAAAGCTAGAGGGTTTTGCCAGAATGAATGCCAGTCAGTTGCTGGAAGTACGAACTCAGCTGTTTGTCAACTGTGACCAAGCGGCGTGCAGGAAAGAATGCCAGAAGATGCAGAAAGAGGCAGACGTGTTGGCTGCTGCCTTGGTGAAGTGGTCAGAATGCCCCAGGAAAGGTGCCCTGAAGGGATGGGGTCAGGGCCAAAAACGGGAATGGTGGGGAGGAAGGTCTCACCCTGGACCAAAGTTAGGATGGAACCAGTGAGCTTACTGTCATCTGAGGGCCACTGGAAAAATGAGTGCCCCCAGCAGCCAGATAATTCTCAGAGCAGGGTCCCAAGCAGAAAGAGGCCATCTGGTCCAGGGCTGGTACCAACCAGCATCACAGCCCCCAGATGATTTAGTGGGGCTAGCCACCATGGAGGACTATGAGGAGGAGAAGAACAGACCAGGCTTTACTTTGTTAGTTCCCCAAGAACCTCGGTCTGAATGAATATGTGGGGCTGACACTTCAACGTCATGGTGGATACTGGGGCAGAACACTTGGTGGTAAACCAACCCAAGGGCTCCCTTTCACATACACAAGCTACCATTGTGGAGACCACAGGCAATCAGACATGCTATCCCTTCCTGCTGCCTCGGCAATGCAGTTTAGGCAGACATGAAGTCATCCATGAATTTCTGCACCTCCCTGACTGCCCTGTCGCTTTACTGGGCCATGACCTATTAGGAAAGCTTCAGGCCCAGATAACTTTCAACTCTTAGGGACAAGCTGCCCTGACCCTACAGAAACCAGAAGCAAAGATTATGACTGTCATGATTCCACAAGGAGAAGAGTGGCACCTCTATAGTCTCCAGGAGGAATCACAGCAGGTTCCTGAGCTTCCTTTTTGGATCCCTGGAGTGTGGGCTGATGACAGCCTGTTAGCACTGGCCTGAAACATAGTCCCCCATGGTTGTGGACCTGAAGCTGGGGCAGAGCCCACCTGCTAGAGACAATACTTCATCCCCTGCAAGGCACATATTGGGATCCAGAAGTACCTGAAAAGGCTTTTAAAGTATGGGATCCTCTGGCCATGCCAGTCTTCTTGGAACATGCTCTTCTTACCTGTCCAAAAGCCCGGCACAGGTGACTATCAGCTAGTTCAGGGCCTGTGAGCAGTAAAGCAGGCCACCGTCTCCATACACCCAGTATTCCCAAACCCCTATACACCTTTGGGGCTCATTCCTGCCAAAGCTGTCTTCTTCACCTGCTTAGACCTCAAAGGTGACTTCTTCTGCATCAGCCTGGTCCCCAAGAGTCAGCCATTCTTTGCCTTCCAGTGGGAGAATCCTGAAAATGGTGACAAGGCCCAGTTGACTTGGGCCAGATTGCCTCAGGGGTTCTTTTGAACTCTCCAGCCATTTTCGGCACTGCATTAGCTTCTCACTTAAGAGCCATCCCAACAAATCAATATGGCTGTGTCCTGCTTCAGTACATAGTGACCTGCTGCTGGCCTGAAGGTCCTAGGAGGATTGCATGGAAGGGACTCAGTAGCTCCTTACCTTCCTGTGGGAAACCAACTATGAAGGCTTAAGGAAAAAGGCCCCAATTTGTCAAGAGAAAGTCAAATATCTTGGCTTCCACCTGTCCCAGGGGCAGCACCAACTCAGCCCAGAGAGAAAACAGACTGTGAGTTTCTCAGGGCCACAGGTTTCCATAGAATTAGGAAACCTAATTTTTCAGTCCTGGCAAAACCCTTCTATGAAGCTATAAAATGGGGAGAGCAGGAGCCCCTGGTGTGGGAATCAGCACAGCAGAAGGTCTTTGAGGAGACAAAGTGAACCCTCACTAATACTCCAGGGTTGTGGGTCCCAGACATGACCAAGCCTTTCTTTCTGTATGTCCACTAGGACACTGGCATTGCAGTGGGGGTCATAACCCAGTTGGGGTCATGGCATCACCCGGTGGCATATCTCTCCAAATAGCGTGCCTCTGTTGCCCAAGCCTGGCTACCCTGCCTACAAATGCTTGCAGCCACAGCACTCTTAGTGTCTGAGGCTGAGAAATTAACAACAGGACAATAATTGATAGTCTAAGTGCCACATTCAGTATTGACATTAATGGAATACAAGGGACAAACCCTGGCTGTGTGAAAACCTGCACATTCACCTAAAAATAGTGTGGACCCTAAACTCTGCAACCCTACTGCCTGTCGGACTGGGCCAGCCAGACCATGACTGCATTGAAGTCATGAATGAGGTATTCTCCAGCTGACCAGAGGTAAGTGACCAACTCCTCAAGAACCCTGGTGCTGAGTATTTCACCAATGGTAGCAGTTATGTAAAAGAAGGAGAGCACCTTGCAGGGTACTCCGTGGTGACCCTGAATTCTGCCATTGAAGTCAAACCCCTGCCAAAGGGGATTTTGGCACAAAAAGCAGAGATCATCACACTAACCTGAGCCCTCCAACTGGTGGCAGGGATAAGTGTTAACATATACACAGACTCTAAGTATGCCTTAACCACCCTCCACGTACATGGGGTTTATATAAAGAGAAGAGTCTAATAAACTCAGGAGGAAAGACATAAAGGATGGTAAGGAAACCCTTGAACTCTTAGACACTGTGTAGGCCCCTAAAAGAGTGGCAGTCATGCATTGCCAGGGACATCAAAGAGAAGACTCCATGGCTGCACGGGAAAACCCTAAGGCAGACCAAGAGGCAAAGATTGTGGCCTCCAAAGGAATGGCAGAATCAGCGGCTTTAACCGCTGTTCTATTTCCTAGTCCACTGGCAGAATGTGACCTTAATTACTCACAACATGAGTGTACCTGGTTTAAGACTAAAAATGGAAGCGACCTCCCAGGTGGATGGTGGGAATTTGAAGATGGCTGAATAGCAATTCCTGAGGCCCTGGCTCCAGCTTTTGTCAAGCAGTTCCATCAGGAAACCAGTATTGGCCAGACAGCTCTTGAGACTACACTGAGCCAACATTTCTGCCCCTCAACTCTCCAGCATAGCCTGAGCAGTATGTGATCAATATAAAACCTGTGCCCAGAGTAACCCACATTCAGGACCCAAGGCCACCCCTGGGGTGCAGAGTGCCGGGAGAGACCCAGTTGAAAATATGAGCTTTCCCAGGTCAGAGGCTGTAAATACCTGTTGGTCTTTCTGTGCACTTTCTCAGGCTGGATGTTAGCTTTCCCTACTCACACAGAAAAGGCATACGAAGTGGCCTGACTTCTTCTAAAAGAAATCATTCTTTGATTTGGGATCCCTGTCACTATGGGATCAGATAATGGGCCAGCTTTCATATCTGAGATGGGACAGTTGGTGACAAAGGGGTTAAAGATCACCTGGAAGTTACCAACAGCATACCAACCCCAGAGCCTCCGGAAGGAGGAATGAATGAACTGAATCCTGAAGCTGCAGTTAAGTAAACTCTGTAAGGAAACCCACCTACACAGGGACCAAGTATTGCCAATAGCCTTATTAAGAATCAAGTGTAGTGGGACGCCTGGGTGGTTCAGTTGGTGAGCATCCAACTTTGGCTCAGGTCATGATCTCATCGTTTGTGAGTTTGAGCCCCATGTTGGGCCCTGTGTTAACAGCTCAGAGCCTGGAGCCTGCTTCAGATTATGTTTCCCTATCTCACCCTGCCCCTCTCTTGCTCATGTTCTATCTCTCTCTTTTTCAAGAATATATAAACATTAAAAGAAGAAGAAGAAGAAGAAGAAGAAGAAGAAGAAGAAGAAGAAGCAGCAGCAGCAGCAGCAGCAGAATCAGGGGTAGTCCCACTGAGCAGATGGAATTCTCCCCTTATAAAACCTTTTATGGGTGTCTTCTCCCATCATCAAGGGCATAAGGGGAGATCTAAATGAGATAGTCAATCTAACCCTAACACAACAGATGCAGGCCCTTGGCTCTACCCTAACCACCTTACACCACTGGGTTAGGAAGTGATTACCTGTGAGTCTGACCATAGATGCTCATCCCTTTAAACCAGGAGATGCTTTACAGGTGAAGGAGTGGAATTTCCAGCCCCTTAATCCCCTCTGAAGGGGCCCCTTCACTGTCATCTTGTCCACCCCTACTGCAGTAAAGGTAGATGAGGTGGATCCCTGGATTCACTACAGCAGCCTGAAGCTGAGAGACATTTGAAACTGAGATTACATTCCTGATCTATCAATACCATGCAAGCTAACCATACAGAAGAAGCAATCTGCAACTCCAGAGGCTCTGGGAGACTGCAGTCCTGCTTTAGTCACTCCAGAAGCTGACTAATCTATGCACAGCAGAAGCTTGTGGAATCGATGGTCTGGTGGAACAAATATATTGTCTTTATTTTCTCTGTTTCCTTACTAGGATGCACTGTCACCTCTTATTTCTCACTGTTATTGTAATTCTTGCTCTACTTTTTGCCATAAGATTGGCAGAGGCTGCTGGGGCTGGCTGGGAGTGTGGTGAGAAGTTTCTGTTAAGCACTCACCTTCCTTTGGTGGATAGGATGCTTTGCTGGTATTGGTTGCTTCTAATCTAGACCCCTTCTATAGACCGTATTCATATAACCAAGCAAGGTCAGGGAATCGCTTGGATCTTACTATACCATACCCACTTCTCATGCCAGGCAAAAGTCCTGGGGACCTGCAGATATAATAAAACCACATATTCTATCTGCCAGCAGGATAGTCATTACACTTATTTTGACCCTCAGTACTCCCCAACAGAGGAATGTTTGGAGGTCCAACATTCCCAGGAAGAGGGGAAATTAATCAGCCAAACCTAGGTTACTAATACAGGCTCAATGACAAGTATATGTGTGAACAGGGTTTGCCATATTCCATATGTTACAGTAAGCCATTGGGCTTACTGTCCCTATTGGAGCAGTATCTCCTGGGCCACTTAGAAAGGAAAGGATAAGGTGTCACTTCTCTAAAAGGGGGCTGCAAGCTCCAGCTGCAAACTGGGAGGCTGTAACCCCATTAGTTTTACTATCTTTAATCCAGGAGACCCAAAATGGGAAAATGGCCTCAGGATTGGTGTGTGTGTGTGTGTGTGTGTACACACATACACTTGCTATGTATGTGGGGAAGCCAACATGGAGGATCAATGGCCATAGTAAGCTAGAGAATTAGATTCCTGCAAACCTTATAATATAAAAGAATACCCCAGTTCTACTACCAGGGTTTGACTCCTCAAAACCTCAATTATTGGGAAAAACTGCCTTGTCCAATGGAGAAAAGGTACACCATCCCTATTGGAAACTTAAGGTGACTGGGCCAAAGATTTTATAATTCAACCACCTGGGAAATCCAATGGTGGGGGTCCCCATATCACCTTGAGCCATATCCCCACCCCTTGTCTAACTTCTCTCATCAAGAGGACTCGGACAATGTCGACACAGGCACTGAATGGCAGGCCCCAGGTGGGCTATATCAGATACATGGAGGGACAGCCTGTACAGTACTAACCTCAGGCTGGTGTGGGTCATGTGTGCTGGGCACTATTTGTCCATCCTTCTTCCTGTTCCCACTTGTCATAGGCGAACATTTGGGAGTCCAAGTGTATGGAGACCGCAAGAATCAAAGGAAATGACATGCCCTACAAACTGGCAATTGGAAGGATGATGAATGGCCTCCTGAACATATAATCCAATATTATGGCCATTCCACCTGGGCAGAGGATGAGTCCTAGAGCTATTAGACTCCCATTTACATGTTAAGCCACATAAGCAGACTGTAAGAAGCTGTAGAAATTATAACCAATGAAATTGCCAGAGCTCTTAACTTACTAGCCAAGCAGCACACCAAAATGTGCAATGCTATCTATCTTAAGTTACTTGCTTGCTTCTGAGGTAGGAGTTTGTGAAAATCCTACCTTTCCCCTGGTTATACAGTCTGTCTCCAGCCTCAGTAGGCAATGGTCGAAAGGAAAATGACCGTGCATGTGAAGATATTATGGAAATATATACCTCTAAACCAAGATGATGCTCTTTGACCCAAATAGGGGGCATCTAAGCATCAAAGGGGGGAATGTAGTAGAGTCCCATCTCTAAGGAATGTGGTGAAAAACCCCAAGATGAGGGAAGGCAACCTGGCTATGTGCATGTGCATGAAATCCGTCATGACTCTGTAACACAAGACCAAACATCAGACCATATGTCTGTATGTTACCATGTATAGGAGACAAAGAAGCAAAAATGTATAAAAGGCTACACATCACTGCATTCAGGGCTCAGTTTTTGGGTAGGAACCCACTGAGCCTGTGCTGGCATAAATGAAGTTGCTTCCTGGAAAGAAAAGCCTCAGTGTCATGGCTCTCTGTGCAAACCTCTGTCCCATTATAGGTTAAGTGTTGGACTTTGGCTCAGGTCATGATCTCGCAGTTTGTGGGCTCAAACCCCACGTCGGGCTCTGTGCTGACAGCTCAGAGCCTGGAGTCTGCTTCAGAGTCTGTGTCTCCCTCTCTCTCTGCCCCTCCCACTTAGGTGCTCTCTCTCTACATATATAGACATAGATATAGATATAGATGATAGATATAGATATAGATATACATATAGATATACATATAGATATATCTCAAAAATAAGTAAACATGAAACATTAAAACAAACAAACAAAAGGCTAAGGTGGTACAGAGGAAGAGGATACATCCTATAAGACAGAAAAAGAAACTCTTCAGGAACAGATCAGTTTTAAGTGACAGAAACACAACATCAAAAAGGAAAGTGTAGTGAGAATACATAGAGGATAATTACCAGAGGTCCAGAAAAATCAAAGCATCATTTCTGCCCAAAAATGGTCTTACGTAAGCCATTTGGATGGAAAAAAATAAATGGTAGAATGTGGGAATTAAGCAAAGCGAAGTAGACCTCATATGTTAGTGTTTAGAATCAGTGGGGTAATATGTCTACTACATGCACATTAATTTTAGATACATATAAAACTGGACACACACTGAGATGATCTGATGATTCAAATTATTTAGAGACATTTTCTCAATATAAAAAGTCTTAAAACATGCATTAAAATACCAAAGATCTAATTTTAGAAAATATATATTAATGCTGTCCCTTATATAAACATATTAAAAGGAAAAGCTGGAGAAATCCTGCTTAGCAAATAAGTGTGCAGATGCAGTTCAGGTAATTAAAAGCCTCCAAGAGTCAGTAGTTGCATATATAAAGCTGTCTTGCATTACTTTTATGTGATTGTTTTAAGGAAATAAAAGTTGGAAAATGATATGCAATGGAAAAATTCATTGTTCTTGCCCAAGTCTGGCAATGAAAGATTCTTCTAACCAGTACTTGCTCTAAGATTGTGTGAAAGAGTACTGGAACAGAAGGGAAACAATGTCCTAGGATTGTTATCAAATATATCCAGGCAATCTCAGTGGCTTTGGTAGTTTTCAGGGAAATGAAATTATGCTTTTTAAGAATAATAAGACATTAAGTAACCATTAAGTATCTATAAAGAACTATTTTTACCTATTGGATAGTAAAGTATAAAACTAATCCTATGTTTGAAATATCACAGTTTAATTGAAATGGGACAAAAATTAGGACACTTTAATTTTCTGTGGTTTATCTAAGTGGAAATATTAATTCTATGGTTCATATACTGCTTAAAAATAAAGGCAGGAAATTAGAATTACTGAATGCTCCCAGAGTGGTATAGCCCAATTCTCTTAAAGAAAGTAAACTGTAGTAGCTTTGATTCCTTGAAAACTGTACTAATTTCAAGAAATATTTTAATAAATGCTAGGATCACCTTAGTTAAATAACCTGGTAAGGAAAGGCTTTTTTTGAGGGGATGGGTGAATAAAAGCAACAATCACAACCACCGCCTTGAAAAGCTTTTTATAAACCATTCAGACACAAGTACCTGTATTTGCAACTGCTTTACATTTGAAACAAAACATTAAAAACATTTTCATATTCATGCATTTATTCAATAAATATCCACTACTTATGACATGCTTGGCAGTGTTGTAGGGACTGAAGATTAAATGGTAAGAAAATAGCACCTTCTGCAGTTATTGTGCTAATGTAGGTAGAAGACAGATAAGAAATAAGCCAACAGGGGCACCTGGGTGACTCGGTTGAGTATTCAACTCTTACTCCTTTTAATCTAACTTCAGGTCATGATCTCCTGATTCACCAGTCAGAGACCCTCGTTGGTCTCTCTGCTGTCAACACAGAGCCTACTTGGGATTCTCTCTGTCCCTCTCTCTGCTCCTCCTCTGCTCGTGGTCTCTCTCTCTCTCAAAATAAGTAAATAAAACTTCAAAAAAAGAAACAAGGAAACAAATTATTTCAGACACAGAAATTTGCATACAATAAAGCACATTCAGGAGGAATGATGGGGATAGGGAGAGAACTACCTCCTGACTTATTTAAAATGGTTGCAGAAAGCATTATTAAGGATCTAAGGGAATGGAGTTATCAAACAGAAATTCTGAGAAAAGAAAATTCTGGGTTGAAAGAAGCACAAATGCCAAAGTGGGAATTAGAGAGAAGCATGGAAGTCTCAAGAAACACAAAGTATTCATTCCTACATGGCTGAAGTGCAGTAAGAAGGTGAAGAATCTCATGAGTCTGAAAAGGTAGGCAGAGAACGGATAATCTGGTTGTAAGGCCTCACTATGAAATTTAGATTTCATTCTACAAACTATAGGAAGTTGGGAAAAATACATCTAATTGCCACCTATCTATGTACTTTACATTTTGTAGTGAGAGAATACATAACCGTACAAAGTTAAAAGGTGTATATATATATAATATATATATATTTATTTATATATATTTAATTAATATAAAAATATATATATATTTAATTTTATTTTATTTGCAGGAGAGGAGCAGAGAGAGAGGGAATCTAAAGCAGGCTCCATGCTCAGTGCAGAGCCCTATATGGGGCTCAATCTCATGAATACAAGATCATTACCTAAGCAGAAACCAAGTCAGATGCTTAAGTGACTGAGCCACCCAGGAGCCCCTTAAGGGAATACAATTATCAGTCTCTCTGGCAGCTAAATACATCCATGAAATAAGTATGCACATATGGAATATAAGCAGATGTATCAACTGGTAGTCCAAGTAGTCTTCCTTAAAAAGCCAGATGCTTTGTGTCTCCAGTTCCTTTTTCCTTAGTTTCTTTTTCTCTTCTGCTGGCTGGAATGCAGATATGATGACTAGAGCTGATGAAGCCATCTTCAACCATGAAATGATATGAGATTTGGAAGTCAAATCTATGTTATAATAAGACAGAATGAAAGAGGATCTTGAGGGCCTTGTGAGAGTAGAGTCATGATTTAGTGTGGGCCCTCCTCCTTACCTTTCTACTATTATCTAAGATAAAAATAAAATATTAGATAATAAAATAAAAATATAAAAATAATTCTCTTTTATCTAGGCTACTGATATCATGTGCCTTTTTCACTCATAGGCAGATCGAATCTTAAATGAGTTTTATTGATCAAATTTTATGCAGGGAAGTAGATGATTTCTATGTCTACCAGGACAATAAAATGCCTTATAGTTTGAATGAAGCCTTAAGTCAAGAAGGACATAATATGTGCCAATATCTCCTTCTTACAAAGTTAGATGCCATTCCACTTATTTGGGGCTTGGGGAAAAAAATGATAGAAAACTGTTTTACCTCTCAAGGCCAACACACATCTAGGAGAACAAATGGATTGATGTTGAAAAGATCAGAAGAAGTGAGAGAGGGAGAGAGAGTGTTCTTTTGGATTCTCTGACACTCTGCTGTCAGTTGTTGTTATTGGTGCTAACTGACTGATGCTTCCAAGTTGATGAAAATTATGCTGTCCTTCCACAGACAGTGGGAACAAAGTGTGTATGATTGTTTCTTGGGAAAACAAGCCTGTCCACAGTTGTATTAAAAATTATTAAACTGGAGGGGTGATAAGACCCAACAAGAAGGCACAGTCTGTGTGGCCTGAACCCACTCTTTGCTCAGATCTTAAGGTTTTTATTCTTAGGGAACAAGTGGAAGGAGAAATCAAATCACTCATGTCAAAAGAACTGTAATTAGACTTTCTCAGTGAGGACATTTCTGAGGAATTTTGAAAGTGCTCTACTAAAGAATAAGATCTACATCCAGCCACGAGAAGACTTAGAACAGGTCACAGTGTTGTCAGTAAAATGAGGCATGTCCTGCTTATTGCTTCAGATGTAAATTTGGAGGGTCCAAAGACATTCTAGTTTGAGACGGAGAGAGGAGAGGAAGAAGAGCCACAGAAGGCAAGACAAAGATGCCTTCCATGTACCATGTTGTTGCTTGCAGCATGATGCCAGTCCAGGGTGAAAGAGAAAAAAATAAGTTTATTTGTTTTTTAATGTTTATTATTTTTTGAGAGAGCGAGAGCGAGAGCGAGAGTGAGTTAGAGAGCGCTTACAAGTGGGGTAGGGGCCGAAAGAGAGAGAGAGAGACATACAAACCAAAGCAGGCTCCAGCCTCTGAGCTGTCAGCACAGAGCTGAAGGGAGAGACCCAGGACTTGAACTTGTGAACCGTGAGACCATGACTTGAGCTGAAGTCCGACTCTTAACTGACTGAGCCACTCAGGCACTCCAAAAAGAGGTTTTTAAAAAAAAAAAAAAAAATATATATATATATATATATATATATATATATACTGTTTTGAGTTTTTGCTGGCCATTTTGATAACCACGTTTAAGAATTCTTGTGATTAGGGGCACCTGGGTGGGTCCTTTGGTTAAGTGTCTGACTTCAGCTCAGGTCATGATCTCATGGTTGGATTTGTGAGTTTGAGCCCCTCATCAGGCTCTGTGTTGACAGCTCAGAGCCTGGAGTCTGCTTCAGATTCTCTCTCTCTCTCGCCATCTCTCTCTCTCTGCCCCTCCCCTCTTCATACTCTGTCTCTCTCTCAAAAATAAATAAGCATTTAAAAAAAGAATTCTTGTGACTAAAACTGACATTTTCTCATCTAAATATCACCAAACAATATAAAACCTAATCTAAAATCGATTTAAGATATAGGACAGATTTAGCTTGAGGAAGAAATTAAAAAACTAGGTGTGGTGGAGGGATAGGGTCTACGTATCCATATGTTTGAAAAACGGAAAGACCTGTTTCATTTTGTTTTGTTTTTCACTTGTACTGTTTGATTTCTGCTCTTTCAGCACATAAGCTACCTAATTTTTAAAAGCACACATTCACTGCTTGGACTATAGGCTTGTATCAATAAAAGGTGAGAGGCAATTTCAAGTAGCTCATAAAAGTGACCAGAGTACTTTGAACTTTAAAGGCAGGCCAAGATGGAAGGAAGTAAATAAAGTCAGTGTATATTTAGGAGGTGGTACATAAAAGATTTCTAGTACGGTGATTTGATAGCAGTCTTTCTCACCAGCTCTGGTGCAGTTTCCCTTCAGGTGACACTCAAACCACCCATCTCCTTTTTCATATTTTTCAGTCATATTAACACAGAGAGGAATTTCATATTTACCAGTTTGTTATACATTAATTCCTGTGGATCCTAGCACCCTGGGCACATCCCTTGTCCGAGGTGATTCTTGGACATGAATTTCTTATCATACATTTAATGTTTTTTGTTTTTTTTTTTTTTTATTTATAGGAGAGAGAGAGAGACAGCGTGAGCAGGGGAGGGTCAGAGAGAGAGGGAGTCACAGACTGAAACAGGCTCCAGGCTCTGAGCTGGCAGTCAGCACAGAGCCCGAAGCGGGGCTCGAACCCACGAACCGCGAGATCATGACCTAAGCGAAAGTCGGACGCTTAACCGACTAAGCCACCCAGGCGCCCCATTTCTTATCATACATTTAAACAGTCACAGGTAGGTATTCCTTCAGATGATTTTGAGAAATATTTTCCTAATAGCTAAGAAAACCAGTTCATAGCTACAATAAGAGTGAACAAAAAAATTATATTGCCTCTATTCACTATCATATGGAGAAACTTATTAATGGATACAACGTAAAAACAGATAATCCTCTTAATTTGCTACAGTACATGCTACATGGAATAAAGTTATTTTTTAATTTATTTTTGAGAGAGAGAGACAGAGAGCAAGTAGGGGAGGGGCAAAGAGAGAGGGAGACACAGAATCTGAAGCAGGTTCCAGGCTCTAAGCTGTCAGCACAGAGCCCCATGCAGGGCTCAAACTCATGAACCATGTGATCATGACCTGAACTGTTTTGGATGCTTAACCAACTGAGCCACCCAGGCAGTCTGAACAGTTATTTTTGAAGAAAACTATTGCTGAGAATTTATAGAGCAGTTTTGTTTTCACAATGTGATTGAAAAACACTATTCTTCATATAAAACTATAATCCGAAATCTATTAAAAAATAAAAACAAAAAGCCTGAGGTATCAAAAAGCTGGGAAGTAAGGTACAGGAAACCTTCCAACTTTATTCTAAAATAACAAAAAACCCAAATTATTTTTTTAAATAATAGTCAACATCTTTGAATAATCTTTTTATAGAATACCCAAAGCTGTTTAACATTTTATTTTTCATCTCAAGGACATGTGAGTCAACTGTTATGTATGATGTATCTCATAGGGATTTTGAGACTAGCATGACTTATGTTCATAATATTTGGATGTTTTGTATTTTTCTTGGACTTATCTACACATTTGTGTCAGTGCCAGCAAGAGAAAGGAAAAGGAAAAAAAAGAATTTGATCCCCATTCTTAAATGTTTAAAGCTATAACTGTTCTTCTTCTTTGCTTTCTTGTCTAGTTTTTCCCATTGAGTGACCTGGGTGTATCTACAACTTTAACAATGTCCGTATAATCTGAAGAATATATACCTAATGGCAGCACCACAGCACAAAGAACATGCAGCTTTTGACTGACAATGGAAAGAAGCTAACAAACCATTCTTTTGTCTAGACACTCTCTTCCTCCCAAGCTTCAGAATAAACAAATTCAAGACTTGCAGCTGCATTGGCATTACATACAGACAAGATGGTAAACAAAATCTGACTTTCTTCCTGTTAGAGTAGGCACAGATACTGAAAACCATGTTTCCTATGCTGCATATACCACATTTCATCTGCCAGAGGAAAGGACTAAAGAACTGTGTGCTTATGCCTCTCTGTGTTATGTGGACAACTGCCACATATTTCTACAGAATTATACTCTCCCCTATTTATCACAGATACAGTCACCAAAGTTATATTGTTTTAATTCATCAATATTACACCAAAAGCCTGACTGGAATCAAGACTACTATATGTTTTTCTGACATCACTCCTTTTGGGATGAATGAATAAGCTAACTGAATTAGACAGAATTATATTTTACCTGTCTTTGTAGGATATATGTATTTTCTCTCTCTAGATGTATGAATGGATGGATAGACACAGATATAGATTACAGAATATAAATAATACATATATTATAAATCTGCCAATAACGCAAACAGAAAATGCTATTTTAATTTTCCATTCCATTGCTAATTTAAAGATATTTACCTATACCTTTCAGTGTTATTGCCCACAACCTTAGTAAATAATGCTTATTGGGATAAGACTAACTAGGAATAAAAGCATATGGTCATTTCACATGATAAGTGGTTCCAATTTTAAAGACAAATTTTATGAATGAAGAAATTTAATTTGAAGTGCACAAATGCACATGATAGATGTTTCTAATACATAATTTCTAGTATTTTTATGTTTTATGACATGTTTTATTAACATATTTAATAGTCAGATGCTTCCATTTGATTATTGAGATGATGCGATTTGATCCCCATGTCACACACTCTTTGGACCACTGCATACTTCAGCGATAGGGGCAGCAGACGGTTGTGAATGTGTCAACAGCACCTCATCTCCAGCATGCTCTGTGGCTCCCTGCTTTTCTACATCGGGGCTATCTCTAAAGATAAAGCACACTCATCCCTTCAGTGGCTGGAACCCTGAAAGGCAGTGTGGTAGAGGGCTTAACACCTCTGAGGATTATTTTCAATTTTTGAGGGATGATGGAATCCAGTAGATAAATGCCCCAGTCTCTACTCTTAGGGTGGACAACACAGAAAAACATTTTATATATTTCTCAGTAAGTTCCTACAGAGTCAAGAACTTGTATGTTACCTAGAAAATGAGCTTGAAAAAAGACCTTTCATTTGCTTTTTCTCCTTCCTTTCTCACTTCCTCAATTCCCTCACCTACTTCTCTGATCACCTTTCAGACAATATACTGTTACCTATGTCATCTTCTTAGGTTCTACGTTTATGAATCCCAAACTAGGACAGTTACCACTGAAGGAATGTGCTATACAGAACAGAGTAAAATAAATGTTCATCTCATAATGACCCACTGAATTTTGTACCAATAAACGGTGATACATCTGATCAATGCATATTAGCACTTTGAGAGTCCTGAATTGCACTTAAGAATCTAATAAAATATATAGGCCTTCTACAAAGGAAAATGTAAGGAGTTCATTTACCAGGAAATCCCATATATATTCTGAATTCCATAAATGTCAGATTAAGAATTTCTACACCTCTTTATAATTTTTTAAAATAAAATTTTAACTATTTATTCTTGTCTGGTTCATTTTGCACTGTGTAGGTAAATCCTGAGTAAAATATCAAAAACCACATTTTTTTGGGTAGACGTGGGTAAAAGGATGACACTATGCTGTCCTTTGTGGACAAGACCACAAAGATAGTCTTTTTTTCCTCGTACCTTCCATATTCCCCATCTAATTATTGGCAACATGAATATTTCATAACCATTTCGAAGATAGTTTGTACAATATCTTCCTGGGATTGCAAGGCCCATCAATGAGTAGAAAGAGAGTTAATCAAAAACGTTGTGCCTCTCTTCATATCAAAAGCTGTGAGTCAAAACCTTAGTTTTTTTCTTTCCTTTATTTCTTCTAATTCCTTTGGAAGTTTGAGGAAAATAAGAGATTTATAAACAAGGATACTTCTGTGCTGTCAAGGTATCATTCTACAAATAAATTGTATTTTAACTGTTACTAAAAAAAGAACACTTCGCTTCTCAATCCTGAAGACTGCTTACAGCCAAGAATCATAAACCATTACCTTACCTAACTTATGCTATGATATTTTAGTGAAAGGACAATATTTTTCTTAAAAAATTTACTTGGTCCTGGGTAAAGACAAACACTATTTTCTCACAGTCAAGATGCGGAAAGTCTAAAATATAATGGTTTGTAATAGCCACAAACCATTTGATGTGTCATCATAACTGAAATTTCAGAAATTAAGACTCATGACAATGTTTGTCTTCCAAACACTTAGATTATACTGTTTCTAATAAAATTCTTCTTATAAAATTCATATTAAGGACTTCTGCACTCAATTATTTTTATAATATTTTTAAATAGAATTTTAGTTGTGGATTCTTGTTTGTTTCATTTTATGCTGTGTAGGCAAATCTTACACAGCACAAAATAAAATGTATGCAGGAAATAGTTGGTGTGAGAGGTTTGGGATTGTACAGGGCAGTTGACTGTTATTCCAGACTGAACCACCTAAGATTGGTAAAATGCATTACTGAGAAGAGTAGGGATCCTCCAGAGTAGGATCCACATGAGTAGGGCATCCACATGAGTAGGGCAAAAGATGTCCCAAAAGGTGGGGAAATTTAAAATGGTACAAAACTATTTAGGAGTGATTCAGATCTGAAGGTAAAGAAGCAAGGCTAAGAATGTAGAACTAAGGGGACTTTCATAATGCACATTAAAAATAAGTTATCTTACTATATAATTATTTCCTTTAATTATATTAAAACTTTGATTAATACCTGATGAAGTTATAGAGCCAAATGAAAATTATTTTGATAAATAAAGAGGTTAAATATTAGAAGGAAGAATAGTTTAAAGTGAATCAAGGGATTAGATATCAGATGGAAGAATAGCTTGTGCCACATTTTTCCTTCCCCTGATTCCTCTTGGGAGAGATCATCATCCTATACAGATATGTGCCCAGGGATTTTAGACTGTGATAATCATTGATATATTGCTCATAAGCAACAAATTAATGGGGCATCTGGGTGGCTCAGTCTGTTAAGTGTCTGACTCTTGATTTCTGCTCAGGTCATGATCTCAGGTGCATCAAATGGAGCCCCCTCTCAGGCTCCTCACTGACAGTGCAGAGCCTGCTTGGTATTTTCTCTCTCCTTCTCTCTTTGCCCCCGCCCCCACTGTGCTCTCTTTCTGTCTCAAAATAAATAAATAACATTAAAAAAACATATTAGTTCATGCCTAGAAGTCTTTTAATGGATGCAAAATATATTAACTTCACTCTTAATTCTTAAAGGAAACTGAGAGAAAAACAAGTGAACAAAATTGATACTATAGCATACTTAACTAAAATGTGCTCCCTTTGAAATCCACCAGATTTGAAAGCAAAGGTTGGAGTAAAAATCTATGGAGACAGCATGAGAACAGCACGTACCTGAATGGTTGTAAATATGGTGTACCACAGGAAGTGTATAACTTTGGATTTTTCAATTTTCCTTAAGGTTAATCTAATACTTTGACTTTTAAATTTGAGACTTCGTGTATCATTGAAAGAATTTCCATCTTCATATTGCTTTTAATTTTTTCAGATCAGGATGTATGTTAAAATCATTCAATCAGTCATTTAATCAGTTGAACAAGTAAATACTTAATAGATACCATTATTTCATTAAAAAGGAGATTTTTAGGGGTACCTGGGTGGTTCAAGTGACTGAGCCCCATGTTGGGCTCCATGTTGGGCAAGAATAAATAAAATTTTTAAAAGGAAATTTTTTTTTTACCATTTTCTCATTGATGTGTATGTACACATGTATATGTGTGTGTATATACACTGAAAAGTAGTCTTTAAAATATACCTTAAAAATCACATTATTATTTTCCATATTTGTCATATAGTGGATAAAAAAAAGCATCATAGATCAATACCAGTCCTCAAACAGAAATTTAATAATCACTGTATGAGCTGAGGTTTTTTTTCAACTTATAAAATCAAATAATCTCCTTTGGCATTTTAATGTCTAGCCAGTAGGGATTACAAAAACTTGAACTCAAGATAGGCTCTCTTCACTGAAGAAGAGTAAAGAGCATGAAGTCATGCTGCATTGAGTAGTCTGAAAATTTAAGTCAACTTGCTCCCAAGTGTTAAAGTCAGTAGGTGAAAAATAACTCAGAAAAGTTTGGAATAAGGAAAACCTTATATCACATTATAAGTTTTTATTATATAGGAATGAATAACAATGAGGTGGGGGAAGTACAGGTAGATATATACTCAGAACTATTGCCATTTGAATACTAGCCAAAACTATTTTCCTTACAGATGTTTCTATAAGAATTTTCTCTAAGCACTGTGTAATTTTGAGAAATGCTGTAATACATGTTCTTCTTATACTCATCTTTGAAGAGCTCATTTATCTGTGTATATTAGCACATTTCTCTGATGCTTTTCTTTGGTTTCATGCCATGCAATTTCTGAAGAACAAAATCACCTAATAATGAACTCCATTTCATACATCTATACTAAACTCTCCTCTATGAATAACAAATGGACCCTTCGTGTAGCAAATCTTGAACATAAGGGATATTGTTATGATAGGTTTCCTGTGGTTGTTTTATCCTCTGTACTCCATACATATCATTTTTAAAGGATTCAAATTACTTTAAATAATAGAAGTATTGGCTGTTCATAAAGAAATCAAACACACTTAGCTGTTATTTTCAAGTTTATTTTATTATTTTACAGCTCATATTTCTTTTTATGCAGAGTAACTCATGCCAAAAATTTCAAAAGCACTTTTGGCAGATATGTAAATACTTTGGGGAGCAAATATCCAATTAATACATTTTGGCAGATAGTCTTTGGATCAGCTTGAGAAAAGAAGAATATTTTAATATCCTTGACCAGTTCATTACTACTGACATAGTTCTGCCCACACATGGCAAATACTCCAGGTTTTATTTCAGGGGAGTGTGAAATCAGTGTGCTACCAAAGCCTAAATGTCCAGATAACATGAAAGTGGTTTCCTCTCTTTCAACCATTCTACTTCTTTCTAAAAATAAATTAAATGAACTTGTGTTCATTTACTTTTCTCTGAGTACTGTTTTATTTTTAATTATATATTACAGTAGGAGATGAAAAACGATTTCAGTTGCTATGGTCTCACACCCGAGAGGCAGCCAAGGACAAGAACCTGACATTTGTTCTCAGAGCACCGTTTCTCTTCACAACCCTGATCTTTGGTTTCATAAATCTGTTTAAAGCAGGGACTGTTAACTGACTGTGAGCTACTCTGAGAGAAAGCAATAGCTAATATTTATAAACTGAATCAAGGTAACCCAGTCCAATTGTTTCCTCTCATGGAGGAAATGATGAGACCTGGAACAATTTCTGAAATGGAAAAAACAAGACTTAACCTTTTCAATAAAAGGATTTAATGCCAAAAAAAGAAAGAAAGAAGGAAAGGAGGAAGGAAGGAAGGAAGGAAGGAAGGAAGGAAGGAAGGAAGGAACGAACGAACGAAAGAAAGAAAGAAAGAAAGAATTTCATGCCAAAGCTTAATTCACAAAGCAACCTTCCATGATTTAAAATAACTTTTCAAGCCCAGTCACTATTTTAAAAGTCATGCAGAACTTTTTGCATAGATGTCCATTTCACAGAAAGCATCTATTGTAATTTCAGTTTGCTATTGTTTTGCCTTTTTGCTGCATGAAGAGCTATCGAATGTTATACACAGATGTTGTTTTCCAATATTATTAGAAATAATTGCTTTGAGTGTTCCTGGCTACCTTTAAGAGGAAGAGAGCATCAGACATGATGATATAGAGTAGTGAGATTCTGCAGAAGCCTCATGTGCTTGTATCTTCAGCAGACCATCAAATCTGAGCAGCTTTCTGGTCATCTACTTCACTAAGACTACAGAAGCCCCTCCTCATTAAATCTTGATCCTTTAAACCATAATGACTGTACTTGGGGACAGTGCATAGGCAAAACTCTTCTTTCTAGAATCCACTGTGGTAATGGAATTTTGATTTGTTTCTTCCTAATTTACAACCACATCTAAAAGATAACTTGTATATTTTAGGTTATAATGCTCCTTACATTGTAAGATGTTTCCTGAGCTTGTGGAAATACATATATATATAATCACACACACAAACAAGCTCATATACATCCATGCACACCTATATCACACACAGTGTGTATATAAACTTGGTTCATTTTTTTGGTATACATTTATATACATAGCCACACACATTTTGTCAGTCAAATATTTTCATATGTTCTTGTTTCTGAGGTTGTAATTGTTACTGATTTAGGATCTAATTACTCTTTGATTAAACAAATATTGAGGTCTTTCTTTCCCTTGTAAAAGTCCCTTTTTAAGCAGCTTTATTGAAGTCTAATTCACATTCCTTAAAATTCATCTCCTTTAAGTGTAAAATTAAGTTATTTCTGACGAATTTACAGAGTTGGGCAAAAATCATCACAGTCCAGTTTTTTGTTTTCATCCCCTGAAGCATCTCTTCTGCCTATCTGCAGTCCACTTCCAGACGTAGGCAATTTCTTTTCAACTCAGTGTCTCTTTTTTGAACATCATATATAAATGGAATTATAGATGTGGGATCTTTTATACCTGGCTTTTTAACTTAGCATAGTTTTACCAGGCTCATCCATGTGTTAACATGTATCAGTAATGTACTCCTTTCTATTGCTAAATCGTATTCCACTTTATGGACATAGCCCATTTTGTTTATGTATTTACTAGCTGATTGACATTTGGGTTGGTTCCAACCTGGGGCCCTTATGAATGATGATGCTATGAACATTAATATACATGTCTTTATGTGGACATATGTTTTTATTTCACTTACGTATATACCTAGGAATGAAATTGCTGGGTCATATGGTAAATTTTACTTTCTAAAGAAACTGTCAAACAGTTTTCCAAAATCATTGTACCATTTTACATTCCCACCAGAAATGTATGAGAATTCCAATTTTACTGCATCCCCACCAACACTTTTTGCTTTTTACGTCATCATGATTATAGCCATGCTACTTAGCATGAAGTGGTATTTTGTGATTTTGAAAGGCATTTCCCTAATGATTAATTCTGAAATGCAATACCCGAATGTTGAGCATCTGTGCATATGCTTATCGGCCATTCATTTATCTTCTTTAGTGAAATATCTATTCAAATCTCAGCCACTGTTTTACATTAAGGGATATAATACAGAACAAAATAAATGCCCCATCCTCTCAAAGCTCACATCCTAATAGTAGAGAAACAGAAAACAAAAGCATATAACTAAGTCAAACAGTGTGGCATTATGTGATATGCAGAAAGGGAAAGCAAAACAATGGGCATAGGGTGTATCAGATTGGGTATGTGGTAATTTGAATAGGATTTATAAGGAAATTATCAATGATAGCTAAATTGCAGAAGGTCCTGAAAAAAGTGAAAAAGGGACCCATATGTATTTATAGTGGACAGTTGTATTTGGTTTCTCATTTGCATTAAAATAGTATCATGAGCAACTATTAAATGTAGAGGAGCAATAACACTTTGAATCCTCCTGCCAAGTATACTGTTATTTAAAGGATTGGCTGACTCAGTTGGCAGAGTATGCAACTCTTGATCTCAGGGGTCCTGAGTGTGAATCCATGTTAGACATAGAGATTACTTTTAAAAAAGTAAAAGAGGCATAGCTCAAGCTATTGATAGAAATATTTTTTTGAATGTTTATGTATTTACTTAGAAAGAGAGAGAAATAGAGCATATGTGCAAGCAGGGAAAAGGCAGAGAGAGAAGGAGAGAGAATCCCAAACAGACTCCACTTTCAGGGAGGAGCCCCATGCAGGGCTCCTTCTCAAGACCATGAAATCATGACCTGAGCCAATATCAAGCATCTGATGCTTAACCGATTGAGCCACCCAGGCACTCCTAGAAATATTAATGATATTTATGAGTTAGGATTTTTAGTGCTTTTTATAAAAAGCACTTCAAAAACTTCACATAGAAAATCAGTGTAATATTTATGTAATCTATATTATGTTGTTAATGAAGTGATTGAATTTTCCCAAGTTGCTGCCACTGTTTGTATGTTGCTTTTTAATTCTGTACCATGGAAAGATAGGTTACATTCTACTAGTTAGAAATCCATGTCTTATATTAGCAGAAATGATCTGTTCTCACTAAAATAGCTACAAACATGTCACTTATCACTACTACAGTGTCTAACAAATGGCATCTTCTATAACACAGGAAGGATGCAGACACAGAGGTTCTGTTAAGATACTATTAAAATACCACCACATAGATGTTTTGTTGTTTATTAAAAACATATCAAGTTCATTAAAAATATACCAACTGTGGGACATACTAAGGAAACCATTCTGTTCAATGATAAAAACTCAGAACTAGACTTGTACTTAGAATAAGTGCATAAGCCAAATAAATTCATGTCGGGTTAAAAAGAAAACATTAGACACTCCAGCACTACAGAAGCAACATGGATCCTACATAGGAGACTAAACTCTGGACCATAAACAGATTTACTGCATTATCCCCCCTCAATAAGGGTTACCTACAGTACTGGCAAGATGGCATTTAATTCCTGACTTGCAGTCATCTCTCTTCTACTTGCTAACTGAGATTTTCAGGTTTGGTTTTTTGGTTGTTGTTTTTATTTTATTTTATTATTCTTCTTTTTTAGAAGGGGCATGTTCATAAAGAAGAAAATGCATCCCATGACATGATGACTATGTGGTCACTTGACCTCTGGACAGATGCTGGCATCTGCCTCTGTGTCAGGAGGCAATTTTCAGTGCATGCCAACTCTCTGGTTCTCGTTTTATTTTCCCTTAGGACTCTCCAGATGGTATCAGTGAGTAGGAATGCTGCATGAATCTTTGCTGCTTGTTTTGGCCATTACTGTCTAAAACAAAAAGATCTGGTCTGGTTAAAATTAGCCATACACATCAAGCCACTGCTCATGCAACAGAAACTTTGGAGTTACAGTCACCAAAAGCATTACGGAGCCTGAGCATAGTATTTCAAGAATAAGAGGGATGAGAATGGCAGGTAGAGAAGGGGGATGTGCCGTAAAGTGCTTAATTTTTAATTAGTAAGGCTAGGAAAGGATTGAAGTAGACTAAGGTGGCAGTAAAATCTATCACAGACCAAAATAAAATTGGACAATTGTGAAACACATAGGTGTTATACAGAGTATACCACTGAAAAACATGGACATACTGCGTGGCCTAATAAAGCATATAACCCAGTATGTAAGACAGACAATAAAGAATCCAAGAAAATAAATCATATTAATGCTAGCTCTGTTACTTCCTCTGATGATAACAATGAGGTAATATAAAAAGTAATAGCCAAAGCCATCTAGATCCAACTATGGAGTCAAGAAAATCCTGAGTCATGGACTGCATAACAATAGGGTTAATAGGTGAAGAGTCAGGGTGATTATCCAATAGAGAAGGTATTAAGATCCTCAGGAATAAAAATATTTGAATTGTGCAAGGACTGAAAAAACCCTTCAGGTTGAGGCAGAGAAAGCATAGACAGAGAGTGGTTACAAATGAGCACTGAGGATTAAACAATAGCTGGATCATGCACAAATAATTAGCTAATGGGAGGTATTTGGGATTTTATTTCAAATTCAATCAGAAGCAGTTGAATAATTTTAAGCTAGGGCTAACATAACCTTCTTTGCCTTTAACCAAGATCATTCTAGTTGGTGAGTAAGGAGTTCATTAGATAGAGGCAAGGGCAGTCATAACAACGCCATTCGGAGGCTCCCACAATAGGTCAGAGGAGAGAGGACAATGATGTGAACTGGAGGGAAAGCAGCAAAAATGGAAACCAATGAGAGGATTTGATAACATGTTCTGGAAAGGAATTCAACATACTTGGAGACGAATTGTGTGGTAGAAGATAGGCAACAGAAAGTGACATTCCCAGGTTCCTGGTTCAAAACACACATGTCAATTACAAAAATGGGGGAAGTCTAGAGGAATCCTAGGTCAAAAGGGGAAGATTAAGAGTGCCATTTGGGGCATCTGAATTTTGAAATGTCTGTTAGTCATCAAAATTGATGTCAAGTTACCATTTAGATATAAGAGTAGAGATCAGAAAAAAAATCAGGGGGGGGTGATAATAATTGGAAAGTTTTCAGAAGTAGATTGTATTTTTAAGACATGGGACTTGTAATGCTTATTTTGAATCAGGTGTGTATTGAGTAAAGATTAACATCCAAATATGCAAATATACAAAGATTTTAACGGATGGAAAAGGGGAGAAAAATAAAAGAGGAAAATGAAAACAAATTAAAAATAGAGAAGAAAAAAACAAGAAAAATGGTGTCATGAAGCAATAAAACAGAGTCTTCACAAAGAGAGGGACAGAGAGAACTTTTCAAATACTTGTGAAACGTTAGAGTAAATGGAGAATGAGAAGTTGTACATTGGATGTACATTGGAAGCAATGTTGGACTTCACTGGTGTTTTAGTAATTAAGGAAGCAAAAGCAAGTACCTTAAGCAGTGAAGTTTATAAGTTAAATGTGATGTAACTGAAAAGATATGATTTATTTATTTTTTTGAAAGATACGGTTAGAAAGGGTTTCTGAAGAATGAGAGGTAGTGAGTCATTTCAAAATGCTGATGGAAATGACCCAATAGAGAAAAATGCAGATGAAAATCCAGGAAAAAAAAAAACAAAAACATATTTTTGTTAGAGGAGGTTGATCTGGCATTACACTGGGCTAGGCTACATATAGGAATGTTTTGCTCAGACTGAATCTCCAGGTTGGGTCAAGATAGGAAGAAAGATAATGGGACTGGCATGGTATGACTGACAAAGTATGAGCAATATTAGTCCATGGTGTTACTTATGTCACAAAATGAAACTGTTTCAAATATCAATATTTTACTTAGTCCTGTCTGATTTTAGAAAATTTAAAAATCTTTAAAACATAAGAAGTGATTTTATTTTTTTTGTGCAGAGATACCAGGTAAAAACAAGAACTGAAAAATACTGCCCGGCTCTGTAGAAGTCTTAAAAGGGAAAGAATATGAGAGGGGAAACATGGACATGGCAAAGGAAGAGTACAGGTCAAATCAAGGGCTTTGGAGAACACAAAAGGGTTGGGCACTAGATTTGCCCATGGCAGGATCCCTGCATCACGAATGAGAATTCAGTCTGCCTGCTTTCACCACACAACCTGGCATTCTATCTTTATCCTGAGCTTCTACAAGGTCTATAATTCTCTGCTTCCATATACTAAAAAAAAAGTATATAAAACTAAAATGTGAATTCAACATTTCCCCCCATTATTACAAAGGCTTCACCAAACTTTGAGATGTAACAAGTATAGGTTGTGGTGTTTTTAGAGATTTTGTGGTTGTAGAACACTTAAGAAAATTAAAGAGGATTCTATGTTTTCAGAAATGGTTAAATTTGGAGCAATATCTTTTGGGAAACAAATTTGTCATAACAATACACTAAAGAATGTAAGGATGGACCTCTTTTTAAAATAATAATGAAACTATAATCAGTGATGGATGGTCTTGAATCACCTGCTGACTCAAATGATGGACTAAGATCCTTGAGAATGGAAACCTCACAGAATGCTTTTTCCCATGAGGTTTGCAGTAGGCTTTGGTTTGTGCCTGGCTTGGAATTACAGTACAAAAGCCTTTTCTGTGGTGGCTCCACTCTGTCTTTTTTGGATACAGCCAATACCAGGAAATGGACTGAGATGAAGAAAAATATTGTACTTTTTTTTTTTTTTTTTGGTTTTGGTTTTGGTTTATTCCCCACTGAAAAGCTAGCAACAAAAAAAGAAGACGACTGCTCTGTCTCAGAAGAGAGTTTACAAAGGTTAAATGAGTTTGTATGTTCAAAATAGTTCTACAATACTGAGTTTTTAAATTAAAAAAAAAAAAAAATAAAATACTGCTTGTCCCGTAGTAGACTAAAGAACTCATCAGAATTTGTAGTTGCCCAAACTCTGGAACCTTGCCCTAGACTCAGCTATGTGGGATTTTGTATACTCAGACTGCTATTTGTATACTCATGTGTAGACAGAGGTAAAAATGGAAGTGTTAATGGAGTTTTCTATGGGACCTGACTTAGGGTAATGAGACAGACTAGGGATAAAGTTCTTCTCAACATCAAGGAATCCAGAAACATCTCTTATTCCCTACAATGTGTAATTCTGCTTTTTCAAAATGAGGAGAAAATTGAGTTTGCTTTCTGTGGTCTGAAGCCCTCCCACTTTGTTCTGGGACCCCAGATGCAGGAAACTTATAGCCTAAAAGTGTCGGTGGCTCTCTTTGGACACCCAAGGAGAGTAAGTCTGCTTAGAAAGTGGTATTAAAATTTCAGTTACAAAGCCATTTTGCAAATAAGTTCTGACTTTATGTCCCCAGGCAAGTTTAAAAAGGTCACAATGTTGCTTTAGGTGTTGGGTTTGGATAAGAGGTAAAATTTGAGGTCCTTTTGCTTTTGCTTTTTCAAGAAAAATAAGGTCAGCCACTGGCTTTCTAACCACAATCAGTTTCAAATTAAATTCCTTCCTGAACTTTCACCTTCTTACAAAGACATGCTCTGAAATGGTCTGAATCATATTATGTATTGGAAAAAGTTTACACATTTTGAATGTTAATTTCTCTACAATTTCAACATTTTTATTACTCTAGGTTTTTGCCATCTAGAACACCTCTTCCAATAGCTATGCCATGCTGATATTTTATATTATGCATTGACATATTTTATTACTAATAGCATATGATATTGATTTTAATTTGAGCTTATTTTTCTGCACTTTTCAATTTCCTAGTTTTATTGGGTAAAATTACGGTATTTTAGCTAAACTAATTTTTGTGTACACACGTACATGCTTTCATACATAAAATTGAAATCTTGCTAAGAAATCTTTCCTTACAAAATTTTGTCTTGACTTCCCAAGACAAACTGCTTACTATAAGCTCAGATTGGAATGCACTTTAAGAAAACAGGAGCAAAAATATAAATAGTTAGATAAGCAAATCTTCTAATCATTTCACTTTTGTTAGGTGCATAGGAAGATCCTATTCTCATTTAGCAAAGCTTTTTTCAAGCAAATTAAGCCTAAAATGTTAAGGCATGATATATGTATGAAAACTAGGCAGGAATTTCCTTACAGAAAAATGGAAGGGAAGAAGAAGCTTGCTATATGATCAAGAGACTATGTGAGATTAAGTGCCAGTAAATCTGGGAATGTGTTCCTGCTTCACCCCACATAGCAAGTTGTTTATAGTCATGTGAGAAAAAAAAATTCTTAAACAGAAAATTGAGAAATTTGGACAAGATCATATCACAGATCTATTCCAAGCCTAAACATGATCTTTCTCTTAACAACAACAAATCTTGATTTCTTTGTTGTTATTTTATTTAGGTTCTTTTTTCCCCTTTCTCTTACATCATAAATGTGTTTAGTTTTGCTTGTGTGCATTCTTGACAAACTTGCATTGTTTCTGAACATATATTTTAATTACATTGGTGGCAGTATAATAATTATCTCTCCTTTATTTTTCTGTTCAGTACTCTGTTTTTTCAGATCCAGTCATGTATACATCTGATGTTCTGCTCCTAACTACTGTATACATAGTATTTCACAATTTGAATTTGGTATTTGAATTTATGTACTCATTTTCCCAATTATGAACACTCAAAATTCCCCCTTAATTCTTCATCCTCACAAGCATTTCTGCAATATGCAACCTTGACCACTTTATAAATGTATACGAAAACTTCTCTTAGATAAATAACCAGGAATGGAGTATCTGGGCTAGGCATGGAGTATATCCATAATTTCACTTATTAGTGCTATGGTTTTTCTCCAGAATTACTCAAGCCAGAATATATTCTCATTGGCCATATATGAGTTTCTATTATCCTACATCCTCACCAATATTGGTATTAGCCAAACTTCTAATTTTTGACAAACAGTATAAAGTGAAAGCCTTTATTTAAATTTCCATTCCTCTCATTGCCAATGGGTTTGAACACCACTTCATATTGTATTGAATACCTTTTTATTGTATTGCCTTTCATAATTATATCTGATCCATTTGGAGTCCACTATACACATTGTGATATATTAATAAACAATCTTTCCAATAGGTTTAACTTGAAATAGTTTACAATGATTAGTTTAACTGCATGAGTATACTATTTTGATAATACAACTTCAAAGGATATTCTTTTCCTTGCCTTTATAGTAGTTACATGGTGAAAAATATTCTCACTACAAACTCACTTTTTCCCAGCGATGTCACGTACTTGCTTTAGTAAGAGTCATGCAGTAGAGGAAAAAGTCCCTAATATATCTGGGCACGGTGAGTTTAAACAACCTGGAGGCAATGAAACATAGGCAGAGAGCTTTTATATCCCTTAAACCCTGAATTACTTATCTTTGCTGTCACTATCCACCAGACAACCCTACGGCTTAGGGGTCTACCTCAATCTGTCTGGAGAAACAATAGCACATTCTAAATGAGATCAGAGAAGAAAACACTTACATATGACTTATCATATTGCCTATTTTCACCAACTCCCCCAGCAGGGCATAATTTTCTGCTATAATCATGGTAACAATGGCCCAGTAGTGTGTGGACATTGGCCTGGAAGCCTGAGAATGATCGCTGATTTGTATGCCTAAGAAACAGGTGATAATTGCCGCAGGGCAATTCAGGAGAGTTCTGCAGGAGCAGAACATAAAAAGCGTTCTTTCTACTCCTTCTGCTTATCTTCTTGCTGCCCTCTATTCTTCTCTGAGTTTGTAGCCATCTGCGTCTAAAAACTACCAGTTTAAGATTGCCTTTATTCTCCCCAGTTGCTTCTCCATCACGAACTACAACACCTGACATTTATATGCTGTTCTGAATTATATATGGGTGCACTATTTCATTATTTCTTATCTATTAACTCACTTAATCTTACAGCAATCTGTATGGTAGTTATATAGATAGTTTTATTCCTACCTTTATAAATGAAGACACAGAAGCTTGAAAATGTATACAAGGTCATATATAGACATAAAAATTAGGCCTTTTGGGGTGCCTGTATGGTTCAGTCAGTTAATTGTCTGACTCTTCTTATTGGTTTATGTCATGATCTCACAGTTCTTGAGATTAAACCCAGCATCGGGCTCCACATGGAACCCTTCTTGGAATTTCTCTTTCTCTCTCTCTCTTTCTCTACCTGTCTCCACTGCATGCACTTGCACACTCTCCCTCTCTCTCAAAATAAATAAATGAACATTAAAAAGATTAGGCCTTTTGATTCTGCTGTTGTTTTAGCTATTATTTTTTAAACTTTTTTTTAGTGTTTATTTATTTTTGAGACGGGGAGAGACAGAGTGCGATCAGGGGAAGGGCAGAGAGAGAGGGAGACACAGAATCTGAAACAGGCTCCTGGCTCTGAGCTGTCAGCACAGAACCTGATGTGCGGCTGGAACCCAGGAACCGCGAGATCATGACCTGAGCAGAAGTCAGACGCTTAACCTACTGAGCCACCTAGGTGCCCGTTTTAGCTATAATTATTGTTAATGATCTTATTCACATTATTTGTCTAGATATTATTTTATAATTAAAATATTATAGAAGTACACATAAGAATGTACTCAACATGTTAAGTTACAAGTTATTTTGAATATACTTATTCTAATAGATATGTGGGAAAGAAACACCACTGAAGAACTGGCAGATATGCACAAGTGGATGAGAGAGTAGAGGATGAACAACAAAGTGGTAGAGACTGATGTTTCACACACCATTCATCATAGTCACATAATCACTGAATAATCCACTCTTCATACCCAGCAATTACACACTGACTATAAATTTGAAATCACTTTTGTAGTGAATAACATATGCATTCCCATACGTGTATGTATATATCCCAGTATATAACACATTTTTCTAATGTGATAAAATTGTGATATATATTCTATTATAGAAGCCATAGTTCTAAGATTTCCCTAAGTACATAATCCTTTCAGGCTGCATGTATGTATTTCCATATATTGTTTGTTTCACGACATTTCAATGCATTCTGTGTTAAACTTATGTAGTTTTAATATAGTTTAAATATTTTGTTTTGTTTTATATTTTTAATATGTAAATTCATCAGTAGAAATATTTTTATATTATAAAGGACAATTTGTGTATATTTTGTGTAAGTTTTCATAAAGTTCTATATAGTTTTATTTCTTTTCTCTTTCCTTCCTTCCTCCTTTTCTGCCTTTCTTTTTGTCTTTCCTTCTCTACCTAGCTACATACTATTGATATACTGACCTATCCACTGCTTATATATTTCATATATAAATGATATTCAACATCTATGATTGAAAGCCTATGCTTGTATTTAGTCCAAACCAAATGTGTTTGAGTGTGAGAAAAAAGTATCACTTATCTTTTTGGCATTGTTCTTGATTACAGAAATTAACTCTTAAGACAAAGCTAGCTTTCTACACTGAATTTTTAAAACAAATTTAATACAATACCAGAATTTAAGAAGGGAGGACACGTCTGTTTAAGACTATTCAAGTTTGTCATAGCTTTGACAAAGATAATCCCTTCAGGCTGAAAATCTCCATGCTTGGTCTCAACCAAGAGTATTACCGAAAATGAAGACATTTGGAGTTCAGCTGACATTATGTTACCAGTGCACAAACATGAGAAACACAATATTTAACAAGTTTTTGTTATTCTCAGCTTTCTCTACTGCTATGTTTTAACATACATTTGAACACTGGTTGGAGGAAATGCCCCTGTTAAGTCTTTAGTAATATTCTGTATGGCTTTTCAGATACCAACAATAGTTCACTGACTTGAGAAATAATTGCTAATAGATCTGGTATTTGCTAACAAGTTTTGCAGATTTGAATCTAAGACACAATTATACCCTGATGTGTTTATAAATACCTAATGTTAGGGCTGTATTCTTAAACATGTTTAAGTATATTTCCCTAAATTTTATCTACATAATCATGACAACAATAGAAATATGGCTCCACACACTTTAATAGATTAAATGACAGCTATTGATTTTCTTCAGTTTATTTGCTCAGCTAATATAGAATTGTATAAATTAAAACTAAAACTCTATTTCATGAAGTCTGTCTAGATTTGATTCTCAATTTCAGTTAGCATTCTACTCGGTTTGATTAATTTAAATACACATGTGATCACTTTAGAACTAATTCGACCAAAGTGAATTGGTCAAGAGTACGACTGCCGTTAGTTGTTGCTTGGTGACCACCTAACTGACATTAAAGATCCTCTATGGAAGAAGTCCGCTTGTAAAGTAAAGGAAGCAATTTGACTCTGCTGATGAATATCACATTTCTGCCTATCCTCAGCTTCTCTTCAGGGCAATTTAAACCCAGACAAGTTTGGTATATATAAATACCTTCCAATGCTAATGTGTTATGAGTCTATGAATGTGTTCAGGGCTTTTCTGGTCTGTTTTTGTATCTTATATTTCTAGGAGGTTCCCAGATGCAATATTAATAAGAAAGGCTCTAATAAGTAGCACCGTCTAAACACCTAATGTAAAATAGCATTTTTTTTTTTCCAGCCAGTCAGGAAAACTCCACTCTTTTAAGATATTCTGAACTGGAACAAATACTAACTCAAATAAATGACAACACTTTAGACTATCACAGAGAGATGCTGAAGTAGATTTGAATATTAGTTTACAGAGATTGATATAGATAATTATCTAAGTTTTATTAAAAAGGCATTATTGGAAGTCCATATCTTGTTCTAAGGCTATAGGAATAGTTCATTTAATTAAAAGTTAACTTGAATGGTTAATTATTACTCATCTGAAGTGTGTCTTTATTTTTCAGTGTTTTTTGATATCTTTAAAGTAACATTTTTCTTTCAAAAACTTTGATTTTAAAAAGTGAAATATTTTGGGAGCATCATAATATTAAAATATATATTTATAAGTTATTCTATTAGTTAAATCTGAGTCAGACTTTTATTTCAGGAGTAAAACCATTCTAAAGACTCTAAAAAGACCAAGTATTTACCCTTTGGATTATGGCTTCCATAAAGTCTAATGACTTTTCCTATTTAGAAGGAATATATATCAGAGTTATGTAGGTTTCTGTCATTATCACTGATAGTGTGCCAGGTGTTCACAGTTTATCACTATCATAACAATTCAAAAATCTATGTGAAACCATGTACAGTGACAAAATATCTAATCAGGTTTGAATTTTAAATGCTATTTATTTTGTGTATATAAGATCATTTATTTGTGGATATGGATGTGTGTTACACTGTTGTTTGAGGAAATACACTCATGACTATTTTAAGGTCATAAGAAATTTGTGAGTATAGACAATGGTTTGGAGTGATAATATAGCAAATATATTTTTATCATTATTTCTAAGATTTCTGATATATTCTTTTTTAAGTTAATATCTGTATAAAGAAAATAGGATGTTAAGGATTTGGCAAATGCAATGAAACATGTTTGTGTATTTGGTATTTTCCATCATTATTCTCCTTTGGAAATCTTTGACAAATTCAATGAGTTATACTTTTTAAAAAACTCCTGTTCAAATCATTAGCACACACATGTGTGTATGTATGCATGTGTGTGTGTGTGTGTTTGTGTAGATATGTAAATATATTTACAACTCTACAGCAAATAAAAAGTCCTGGGCATGATGAAATCATTTAAAAAAATGTGCACTGTTGGAATTTAAGACTGAAACAAAAGAACAGCTTCTTTGAATAGTGACAGGAAGCTTGAGGATATTTGGTAACAGCAACCCTTGGAAAAGCTCATAGGAACACTTTACTCAATCAGATTTGGATCCAAAGGTCTCTGTAGTTCAGGTTTGGGTTGGAATAGATTCCCCACATATGAAAAAACATAAAAGTAATCCTTCACTGATTTTCACTCACTAGGCAACCACTTCCTAAATCTGAATGCAATACCCTTTACTATAACTCATTCTTTCCATGCTACTTTTGTGCATGTTATGTATCAACTCTGCTTTAATAATGCACCTTTATATATTTTAAGGAGCCAAAGAATAAACAAGCAATGACAGTTTTCTCAACATATGGGTGCCAAGAATCACTACTGAGCAGGTAAGATATGGAAAATCAGAATAAAACTTTAGTGATACATTTAATTTGATTCTACACATATTCAATATTCAAAGTCTGGCCAGAGTGATAGGAATACAGTGTGGAAACTGTAGTCCTTTTTTCCCCCTAAAATGCTACAATGCAGTGTGTGTACAGCTATATAATTTTCTAATGTGATAAAATGGTGATATATATATTCTATCATGAAAGTCAGAGCTCCGAGATTTTTCCAAATAGAATATACACCATATTTTCTGTGTTAGCTATTCCTTCATTGTATTTGTACCTTTTATACCTCATATCCGTTTTTTTTTTTTTATTTTAAAAGAGTATTATTACATATGTCTACTAGAAACATAAAAATGTGCTATGGGCAATTTGAGAAAGAGCATATTAAATTCTGCTGGGGAGGGGCACTTGACCTAGGAAAGCACCTTGCAGGAAGTGAAGCTAATTGTTCAAAAGTCAGCTTATTTAAATAGAGACTGCTTTTCAGGTTTACGTCAGAGAATTCAAACCTCCAGCTACACTCTCGCGATTTGATTGATATTGACAATATTTTTTTAATCGAAGCAAGAAACTAGCTGATGCCACTCAAGCTTTGTTGGATTCACATAGTGTTTTCAAATATTTAGATTCTTCTAATATAAAAAAGAACAGAATATTTCCTTAAAAAGCTGTATTTCTAGCTTCTTTAAAAATCAAAGCATGTGGCAAAAGTAAACCCACATTTCTACTGAGCAACAGTTGGCTGCAGCACATCCATTCCCATGTCCCCACTTGGTCCACACCACTAATTTCACATGGGCAAGATAATCACCAGAGCTTTGAAACCTGCTTGAGAAATTCAGAAAGAAAGGTTTGCCTCTTTCATTCTATATTATACAATTCTGTACTATATATAACTCTACATTACATATTAAAATCATATCATTAACTGAATCAGTTATAATTATATTAATTATAATATCTCGATCATATTAACTATATAAATTATATAACATTATCTTATAAAAAAAATAAAATGCTTCCCAGAATAGAGATGCCTGGGTGGCTCAGTTGGTTAAGTGTCTGACTTTTGCTCAGGTCATGATCTGACACTTCATGGGTTCAAGCCCCTGGAGTGCTCTGTGCTGACAGCTCAGAGCCTAGAGCCTGCTTCAGATTCTGTGTCTTCCTCTCTCTCTGTCCCTCCCCTGCTTTCACTATGTCTCTTTCTGTCTCTCAAAAATAAAGATATATTTAAATGTTTCAGCAAATGAAATATTCTGAAGAGTATGTAGAGTAGCATTTCTTCAAATATGGTCCTTGCAAAATATTTCTGAAGAATATTAATCTGTGTTCAACAAATAGAGAGTTTCTGTACAAAAAGGAAACAGCCCTGCCAACCAGTACTTATTCTAAATACAAACTGATAGATCAAAAGTAGTCATTTTCTCAATTCTTTAATCGAAATGAAAAGAAATGAAACTTTTATTACAGGTAAACATGTTAATTTGATTTTCTTTCCCATCCCTCCTAAAGTCTATCTACACATGTTGTTGAGTGAACTTAACTAATTTTCATATTTCAAATAGAAATCAAATATATTAATTTAGCCAAAAGAATGAGGGGATTCAATAAAGACACAGTATTTGATTAAAATAAAACACCATGACCTACGTAATGCTTTCTGTTACAGTCCAAATCTATAAAAGTTCCCCATAATGTTCTTATAGAGTGGAATTATCTCCTTACTTTCTGAAGTTACAGCATTGTACCACTTGTGTATTAGGCCATAAAAGAGCACATTTGGTTTTGAAACATGATATGTATATAGATTCTAAAAAATGTGATAAATTATATATTTTTGGAAAAAATAAAGAAGGGTAAAAATCTAGATTTTCTTACTGGGATTAAGGAGAAACATATCTAATGTATACTTTCTACCTTTATTATACTTTGCAGTTTTTATTTCCTCTGTTATTCCACGATCCCAGATAGGTATCTAAACATAAGGAAGGCAGACTGTTTTCACAGCTGCTTTTACAGTTATACCTATGCATTGCAGACCACACAGGGGGATCACAACCGCTCAACCATTAAAGCAATACCAAGTGATGTTTTACTCAAATGTATTTAATTGCCCTGCTTAGTGATGATTTCTGCATATATGTACTCAACAGTATGGGACATATCACTAAGGAGATTTATTTTGAAGAGTTGTATTTTGGAGTGACATGAAAGGGAGGAACAGTACATAGCAACATTATAAAATAATTAAAGTCTCATATTATAGAAAGTAAAAAGATGATTGATTGTATCCGTTGTGCCCAAGAACATGTCCAAGACATCTCAAACACACACTTAAGATAAGAAAGAAATAAGTGCAAGTAGAAGCAACACTGTCATCATAGATTATATTCTGCCTGCCAAAGTAATTTCTCAGTGCATTCAAGTGAATCACTCCATTTCCGCGTTTATTATTCAGTTCAGATTATCACATCCATTACACACACACACACACACACACACACACACACACACACACCCCTCATAACCAAAATCTGTCATCTGTCAATAACTTAAGTGAAACAGAAGCAAAAACAAAACAAACAAACAAACACACCGAAAATACTGAATTTAACATAATTTGAGCATCTCAAAAACCAGAATCCATCTCTGTGATCAATTTCATCTTCCAAACATATGTAGTCTTACAACCAACATCTACCTATCTTTGAGAAAAGGATGAAAAGCCTCTCGGGCATTTGAAGGTATAAAAATGGAATATTCTGTCACTTTTTTAAGCTTCTAAGTTAATATGAAGATGGGCATTTCATATTGTAATTTGTTGTTTGGCTTCTTGAAGTCTATCTTTAAAAATGGTTTTAAAGAAAGAAGGGATCGGGGCACCTGGGTGGCTCAGTCGGTTAAGCGTTTGACTTTGGCTCAGGTCATGATCTCACAGTTCATGTGTTCGAGCCCCGCATCTCGCTCTGTGCTGACAGCCAGCTCAGAGCCTGCAGCCTGTTTCAGATTCTGCATCTCCCTTTCTCTTACCCTCCCCTGTTCACGCTGTCTCTCTTTCTCTCTCATAAATAAATAAACATTTAAAAAGAAAGATCAATTGACTTATAGCAACGAAATATCAAAACACTAAAATTAACACTTTAATTTCTATTTCACTATTTCATTGAATATTCAGGCTCATGTACAGGTTTACTTAATTCCACACAGAAGTGAGGACAAACCACTAAAGAGTAAAATATCAGCTTTTCATGCCAGATTGCTTCCAATAATCCCCAAGGAGGGTTTGTACCAAAAATGTGCACCCAGGATTCAGTTGCTTTATTTATTTATTTTAAAAACTTAACATTTATTTATTTTTGAGAGACAGAATATAGCAGGGAAGGGGCAGAGAGAGAGAGAGAGAGAGAGAGAGGATCCGAAGCAGGCTCTGAGCTGTCAGCACAGAGCCCAACAGGTTCTCATGAACCACGAGAACATGACCTGAGCCTAAATTGGAGGCTTAAGTGACTGAGCCAAGCAGGTGCCCCTCAGTTACTTTTATATTAAGTAACACATCAAACTCATTGATTCTAGTCTACTACAACAATGTCTTTTTTTTTTTTTTTTTTTTTTTTAAATCAGCTTCCCAGTATGGACCTATCTCATTCTACCTGCAGTTGTTTTTGCCTATATAATTTTAAGAAGCCTGATAAAGATGCCTATTTTTAATAAAAATTACTGATATTCATTACATTTTACCCTTTTTAAAGTCTTACAAATGTACCAACACATTTAACTTGAAAACTACATTATGAAATACATAAAATTAAAGATAATTTAGAGATGACAAAACTGACTGAAAGAGAGCTCAGGTTCTTTCTGAAAAGTCACATTGCTAGTAAGTTGCAGACTATGAATTTGAACTCCAGCAGTCTGGCCTATAAGCCTACCTCATAAACACAGTGTTAATCTCCCTCTCCGCTTAGTGTCCACTCTTTTAAAACCCTAACAAAAGATAATGCTAACTGTGGTCTACAAAGAAAGGCTGTTTGATACATCCATATTTATTCTGAACATCAAAAGGCTTCTAATGTGTACAGAATTCTCTAAAAAAATGAAATGCTCTGGCTTGTGTCCAAAAATAAATATAAAAGATTAGGATAACCAAAGGCTAGGAGCAATATGCTAAGTCTCTAACTATCTGTAACTATCTCTAACTATCTAGACTTGGGCAAAAACACTATAAGCAAAACAAAAAGATACGTGAAACAAGGAAATGAATAGGTAAAATACAAACATTCTCCTAAAGCTGATTTATATGACACTACTAACATTTTTCAGTCAAAACCATGTAATGATAATGTTTAGGATGCCACAGATAGTGAGCACGATGTTTTATAATTTTTGAACTTGAACTTCATTCACAAACATTCGGGCTGTCAAGCCTCACAGTTCCATGTGGTGGGAACATGGAGATAAGCCTTCTTACAAATGTAAAAAATCAGTATGAAGATTGCCTGATAGCTACTTGGTAACATATTTTCAATCTTTTTTCACAAGTCAATTTTACATAAAAATACCTTTTGAAAATACAATCCTATGTACTTTAAAACATAAACATAAACTGAGAATAATAACTGTTAGAGCTCTAGCCACAAACTTGATCCATTTCAATTTGAATCCTCACAAATTTAATTTGGAGTCGTCTACATCAGGAATACACAGCATTTCCCCAAAGTCAACTGTCATCAATATTTAACTGTAACTTGATCTGTAGCACCTCCTTTTAACTTTTTCAACTTTGTCTTAGTTAGGTTTCTTCCAACAAAAATCAATTTTATTAAAAAAACTATCCTTAGAGTTGAAAACATCAGAATATTTGTTGGTCTAAAAGAAAACACCTGCAAGTTTTAATTTTTCACTTTTCACTTGGATGTTTAGCATCATATATGCATAGCTGTATATGCAAAAATATATGATAGTATTTTTTATTTTAAATATTTTATTTTTCCCCGGTTCTTAAATTCTTGAAGAGTCTTTTTTTTCTGAACCCATGTTCTTCCTTTTTGGCTAATTTCAAAGGAGTGTTGTATTTTCACTAAGGCAAGGCAAATTGTAACTGCAAAAATGTTTTTCATTTATGTTAGATGTACCAAGATTTTTGTATGGGTGTCATGCAAGTAAAAGTGTGCAGAATTAGCACCCGTTTTTTGTAGCTGAGGGTTTTTTTTAGATAAAATTTATCTACAGTGAAAAACAGAAATATTAAATGTGCATTTCAATGAATTTTAACAAATACATATGCTAAAGTAACCAAACTACTGTTTGAGATACAGAAAAATTCCATCACACCAGAAAATTTGTTTTCCCCATTGTTAATGTCCATCGCCCACTGGCAAATACAATTCTGATTTCTATACTATAGATATACTATATTTCTAGTATTATATACTATTCTTGAGCTTAATATAAATGATTCAAACCAGTGTTGTAAATGGTATAAAGTGGGTGAACAGTATTATTTTTTTCTGATTCATTTTTCCAGTTTTCCAAGACCCATATGTTAAAAAAGACTTTCTTTAGGGGCGCCTGGGTGGCTTAGTCGGTTAAGCGTCCGACTTTCGCTTAGGTCATGATCTCGTGGTTCGTGGGTCATGATCTCGTGGTTCGTGGGTTCGAGCCCTGTGTCGGGCTATGTGCTGACTGCCAGCTCAGAGCCTGGAGCCTGTTTCAGAGTCTGTGACTCCCTCTCTCTCTGATCCTCCCCTGCTCACGCTCTCTCTCTCACGCTCTCTCTCTCTCTCTCTTTTCTAGAGATAAATAAAAATATAAAAAAAAAAAGACTTTCTTTATATTTCTTGGATATTAAATCCTAATGGATATATCACTTGCAAATATCTTCTCCCATTCAGTAGGTTGCCTTTTTGTTTTGTTGATGATTCCGTCTGCTGTGTGAAAGCTTTTCTATCTGATGTAGTCCCAATCATTTATTCTTGCTCTTTTTTCCCCTTGCCTTAGGAAACATATCTAGAAAAACGCTGCTACAGTCTGTGTCAGAGAAATTACTGCCTGTGTTCTCTTTTAGGATTTACATAGTTTCAGCTCTCATGTTTAGGTCTTTTATCCATTTTGATCTTATTTTTGTGTGCAGTGTTAAAAATGGTCCTGTTTCATTCTTTTACATGTAACTGTCCAATTTTCCCAGGACCACTTATTGAAGAGACTATCTTTTCCCCTTGTATATACCTGCCTCCTTTGTCATAGTTTAATTGACCATATAATCATGGGTTTATTTCCGGTGACTTTATTTTGTTCTATTTATCTATGTGTTAATTTTTGTGTCAGTCCCATAGTGTTCTGATTACTATAGCTTTGCAGGGTATCTTGAAATCTGGAATTGTAGTACCTCCAGCTTTTTTATTCTTTCTTACATACAAATTTTAGTATTATTTGTTCTAGATTTGTGAAAAATGTTATCGGTGTTTTATAGGATTGTATTAAATCTTTAGATTGCTTTGGGTAATATGGATATTTTAAATTAAGAATAGAAATACCATATGATGCAATAATTCTACTCTTTGATATTTAACCAAATAAAATGAAAAGACTAATTTGAAAAGCTCTATGTACCTCTATGTTTACTGCAGCATTATTTACAATAGCTAAGATATAAAATCAATCATCAATGGACAAATGGATAAGGAAGATATAGCATATATATGGAATATTATAGTCATAAAAAGGATGAGATTGTAGCATTTGAGACATGTGTAAATCTAAGGGGAACTATGCCATGTGAAATAACTCAGACTAAGAAAAACAAATACCATGTGAATCTAAAACAAAACAAAAAACCTCACAAAAACCCAAAAAAACTCCAGCTCCCCCAAAAAAACAACAGAGTAAACAAAAATTAGAATCAGGCCTATAAATACAGAGAACTGATGGCTTCCAAAGGTGGGAAGGAGGGAAATGGGCAAAATGTGTAAAGGAGAGAGGGAGATACAGACTTCCAGTTACCGATGAATAAGTCATAGGAATAAAAGACACAGCATAAGAAATACAGTCGATGATATTATGGTAGTGGTGTATTGTGACAGATGGTAGCTACACTGGGGTAAACATACCATAATATATAAATTTGTCAAATCACTATGGTGTACACGTGAAACTGATAGAATATTGTGTGTCAACTGTATTCAAATTAAAAATAAAAAAGACTTTCTTTCTCCATAAAATTGACTTGGTACCTAGGCTAAAATTGACCTTATAAGAGCACATTAATGAACTCCCTATTTTATTGATCTATTTGTCTATGCTTATGCCAAAAGTACACTCTCTTCATTGCTGTAGCTTTGCTGTATCTCTTGAAATCATGTAGTGTAATTCTTTTAACATTGTTCTTATGATTATTTGCACCATTCTAGATAATGTGAATTAACATATTATTTTAGAATAAGCTTGAAATTTTCTATTGAAAACCTGTTGGAATTTTGCTTGGTGTGACTTTGAATCTCTACATCAGTTGAGAGACAATTAAGTTAATAATAATAATATGGAATCTTGAGTCCATGTAATTAGTATTATAAATCATCATTAATTTCTTTTACTGATTTTCTTTTTATTTTCAGAGCACAGGTCTTATACATATTTCCTAAACCTTACCTAATATAGATAGATAGATAGATGATAGATAGATAGATAGATAGATAGGTGATAGATGTTCTTAAAAATAGTAATTAAACCATTTCTATTTCCATATGTTATTTTCTATTCTATATAAATAAAGGTAATATTTGTTTATTTACTTTTTATCCTATGAGTTTGCCAAATTTATTCCAGTATTAGGGAGAGTAGGAAGCAGAAGGAGGGACATTACTTAGAATATTCTTATGTAACAAATCATGTGCTCTGTCTATAAGGAAGGTGCTAACTTTCTTTTCTAATCTTTATGTCTTCATTCCTTGTTTTATTGACTTGTATGCAACTTTGAATACATTTAGTAGCATAGCAAAAACAGATATATTTCAGTGAAAGCCACTCAAAATTTCATCCTTATGATAATATTACTGTTGGTTTTACATAGATGGACTTTATCACATTGAGGACATTACTTCTATTTCCAATTTGTTGAGAATGTTTATCAAGAGTGTGTGCTGGATATTGTCAAATGTTTTTGCCTACATCTGTTGAAAAGGTAACTTTTTGTTATTTATGCATTTACACTGAAACGTTTTTGAATGGAAAACTAGCCATGTTTTCCTGAGACAGACACAAATTGGTTATAAAGATCCTAAAATGTTATTAAGAATTTGTGCTTCTATATTCAAGGAGGATATTGATTTGTCATTTTTATGACATCACATGAGTTCACATTTATCATTTTATCCCTCAGTTATAGGAGATATATATATGTATGTACGTATGTGTATGTATTTTTGTTTGTCACATTATTTATTTGCTAGATTGTCAGTTTTCCTAAGTGTTTTAGTCTAATTCTAGACTAGGACAAATTATTTTTTCATATGGGTTGGTGTTTAATAGTTAGAGTCACAGGTTGTAATAAACACCCATGCCAGATGTAGAGCTGAAGCAGGGCTTTTCAGGACTGAGTGAGGAAAATAATAGTTGAATCCCAGCCAAAGAAAGGCCTTTGTGTTCTATCTGAATCTTGACAACAGTGGAGAAGAAAGAAAGTGTGAACAAATTAAGTCACAACAGCCTGTGGATCCCCATATATCTCTGAATCAACTTTCAGCATTTACTGTCAGGAAAGAAGCAGCCATTTGCCAGCAGGTCCCAGTAGATGCATCGGTAATGGCCTAAAACAAGATGTGTTTTCTGCTACTGTGGAAAGAGACCATGATCTCCCTTGGCTCTTTTCAGGAGGAAGGTGAATTTGAGGATGTGAAATCTGGTCCCAAGAATATTAACGAAGAACTTAGGTTACATATTGAATGGTGCCAGGCTGAAAATATTTGGGAATTTCCAGGCACAGTGTAATTCACCAATTTTTATTAATATGTAGCTAAAACCTATCACAAATTCACATTTCAGTGTTACTTAAATTCAGTCAACTGCATTCAAATTAAGTTGTACCTTCCAGTTTTATATCTATGGTGTGAGGATTTTTCTCGAGGGGATACTCCAGTGGACAATGAAAGACTGTTTCATACAAGGCAGATTCTGTTGTTGCTGTCATTTGCTTATTTACCCTACATACCAGATGAGCTACGGAGACCATCCCAGACAACACATACTGAGCATATAGCTTTTCTGTTACTTGCCTCTGAATGAATGTTGACAAATTCACTGTTAATATAACTGAACATTGTAGTGGAACAAGGCTATTCACAATGTATAGGCCATATTACACCTCTGCACCCATAAACCCGGGAGCTAATCACAGCTGAATGTGAATGCACCAACATGAATACTATTCACATGAAACTCCCTGTAGCAAGGCAACTCATTTTTTGGACAGATTCTCTGCTTTTCCTGTGCTGTTTAACTTTTACTTTAATAAGTAAAATGCATCTTTCTTCTTGGATACTTCAGTAGGATGTATTTATAACTATTTTTTATTTATCTTTTCCATATACTTGTAGAAAGAGAAAGTCATTTTCTTCTATCCCTCTCACATTTACACAAGTACTTTTTCTTGACTTTCATCTGAACTGGTAAAACAACAAGAATTTTATAAATATTCTCAAAGTAAGGATCTCTCTTTCTCTCTCTCTCTCTTTTTTTTTTTTTTTTTTTTTTTGGTATTTCATTCTGGCCACAAGCTGTCATTATTGCACCTGTTAGAATATCTTGCACACATATTAGATTTGACATTTTGAAGATAGCTGCTGTCAATAAAAATTATTGACATTTATTTTAAGAATTATGGCTGGAAATCATCCAACAGATTCTGGAGGAAGCTAGATTAGAATGAAGGCAAAAGTGTCCAAAAAATACTCCTTTCCATATGGTGTCAGAAGCCTAAAAAATATCCTAGTACATGTTTAGCTATATTACTTAATAAATTAAAATTAATCTATATAAAATATTTATAGTGGCATACATTAATTTTTAAACAATATACTTAAATATTTTCATTATTTTTTCTCTGTCATAGATAATATTTATTATATGAGATTGGCCATAATTCATTGAACACTGTCAACTACATATTATTTTATTACTTTTAGTTTTCTATTTTACTTTGTTTGAAATGTCATACATGCTGCTCCTATTTTTAAAATATATTGTGAAAAGAATGCAAGCTCTCTCAACCGAAAGCTAATCTTTTCACTTCCATAATTGCTTGAATGGTAATCACACACACACACACACACACACACAAACACAAACATATACATATAAACACACACATTCTTTATCACAAATTAAATCACAGTGTATTCTAATATCACATTTACATAATCTAACATCATATTTATTAATATTAAATTACATTATAATTTAATATAATTTCCATATAAATGTAAATAAACCTATTTCACTTTTGAAAACTGTAGTAAAACACACAAATAAAATACACCATCTTAACCACTTTAATGTAGTTTATAATTAAGTAAATAGTCACATTTTTGGGCAACCAGTCTCCAGAACTTTTTCACCTGGCTAAACTGCAATTCAGTACCCATTAAACAACTCATTCCCTCCCCCTCAACTCTTCCCATGAAACCATCAATCTACTTTCTGTTTCTATGAATTTAAATACTTTAGTTGTCTCATGTAAGTAGACTCATACAGTGTTTTTCTTTCTGTGCCTTAGTTCACTTAGCATAATGTTCTTGAAGTTCATCAATGTTATATCATGTGTCAGAATCCCCTTCCTCTTTTAAAGATGAATAATATTTCATCGTATTATTATACCACATTTTTTATTCATTTGACATTTGGGCTATTATCCATAATCCTGCTATGAACATGGGTGGGCAAATATCTCTTTGAGACTCTTCTCTCAGTTTGTGAAGGTATATACTCAGAAGTGGAATTGCTGGATCATATAGTAATTGTATTTTGAATTTTTTGTGGACCTGCCACATTGTTCTTCATAGTAAATCCATTATTTTATATTCTACCAACAGTAGACAAGGGTTCCAGTTTTCCCCTCCTCATCAACACCTATTACTTTCTGTTTCTTGGATAGTAGCCATTCTATTGGGTAAGGTTCTATTTCAAATTTTAAATGTTGCACAGTATTTCTTATATGATTATTTTATGGCTTATTTAGCAGTTGTAATAAACACTAAGATTACTGCCATGTTTGGGGTGTCTGGGTGGCTCAGTCAGTTAAGCCACTAACTCTTGATTTCAGCTCAGATCATGATCTCACAGTTCATGAGATCAAGCCTCTAGTCAGGCTCTGTGATGACAGTGTGAAGCCTACTTGGGATTCTTCTCTTTTTCTGTCTCTCTCTCTTCGTCCCTCTCCAGCATACTCTCTCTCTCAAATTAAATAAATGAAAATTTAATAAAACATTACTTCCATGTTTAATTAACACTGAAATAAGAAATACATATATGCATATATATATATATACACCTTGTGCATTTATACAGTTTTATAGAATAAATTTCTGTAAGTAGAATATCACATCAAAGTGTAAATGCATTTGCATTCAGACAAATTGAAAATAGGAATTTTTCCATAACTACTTTTTTATTTATCTTTTTGGAATATTTGTAGAAAGAACAAAACATTTTCCTATGTTCCCTTATCCCTATGAGACATTTTAGCCAAAATGCCCTCTAAAAGTACTCAATGAATATGAACTCTCAACAAAAGTATTGAGGGGCAACTGTCTTCCCTTACAAGTCCTGAAGATGATCACCCATCCCAGTCTTTCTTCCTGTGGTGGAGGAATACTTTATCGTTTTGATTTCATTAACTTTAATTAGTTTTGAGACCTATCATCTTGTATATATTTACTGACCATTTGTTTATTTTTTTCTTCTGTGAACTAAACCAGTCATATTTTGGCCCATTTTTTATTGTAATGTTTATATTTTTACTGATTCACAGAAAATCTTTATAAATTAAAGAAACTAGTTCTTTTTCTATACTAGTCTCAAGTCTGTTTTTGTATTTGGCTAGGATTTTTCAATTTCCCTGATCTTTTCCAAAGAACCACTTTGGTTTTTGTTGATTGTCTATATTTCTTTCTTATTTTAAGTTTCAAAGATTTATGCTTTAATTTTTCTCCCTTTCTTATGCTTGCTTTAGGCTTACATTGTTTTTCTGACTCAAAGTCCTAAGGAATGCTTTGGTTACTGATTTTAGATCTTTCTTATTTTCTTATATGTGTATTTAAATTTTCCTCTAAAAACGATTTTCCTTGGATCCCACAAATTTTGATAAGTTAAAAGTTTAATTTACTCCTTACTTTTTCTACTTCATCTGGACAGGAGGTTTGGGCCAGTCTACTTATTCATTTTTGATAATCTGCATTTCTTAATTTACTACAAGTATGAGTATCCTAATTTTCAAGTTGAAGTTTAAAATAATTATACATAAAAATTTTTGTCATCATAATTAGATATATGTGGAATTGTTTACACAGACATGTCACTAATAAATAATGACTGCTAGTTTCATTATGTTTTAAATTGTCTTTTTAGAAAATCAGTTAAAATGTACATGTTTCCAAAAATCTTTGTAATCTTCAGTGAAATGTTAATTAAAAATAAGTTTTTCAGGGCACCTGGGTGGCTCAGCCAGTTAAGCACCCAATTTTGACTTGGGTCATGATCTCACAGTTCATGGTTTGAGCCTGTGGTTGGGCTCTGTGCTGCCAGCTCAGAGCCTGAAGCCTGCTTCAATTCTGCCTCTCCTCTCTCTCTCTCACAAATAAATAAAACATTTAAAAATGTTTTAAAAATAAGTTTTTCTAGGGATGACTGGTTAGCTCAGTCAGTTAAGCGTCCAACTTGATTTCAGTTCAGGTCATGATCTCATGGTTGATGGGATCTAGCCCCACACTGGGCTCCCTGCTGAACATAGAATGCTTGGGATTCTCTTTGCCTCTCTCTCTCTGCCCCTCTCCCCTGTTTGTGTTCTCTCTCTCTCAAAATAAACACATAAACATTTTTTTAAAACAGAATATTTTATAGGGGCACCTTGGTAGCTCAGTTGGGTAAGCATCTGACTGTTGATGTCAGCTCAGGTCAGGATCTCTAGGTGTATGAATCTAAGCCCCATGTTGGGCTCTGTGCTGACAGCATGAAGCTTCCTTAGGATTATTGGTCTCCCTTTCTCTGTGTTCCTACCCCATCTCTCAAAAATAAATAAATAGATAAAACTTTTTTAAAGTTAATTATTTTATCTATGGAACTTCAAAATCCACCTTAGGAAAATGAAGTTTATGAATTTTCTCTATGCCTTAAACACTTCCAAATTAACTTTACATCACATATCCAACTAAGAGTTTATTTAAAAAGTGAAATGATTTTAGAAAAAAAAAAATTCAGTCAGCATAGGGTACATTTACAGAAAATACTTAGAAATAGACCAGACCAACTAAAAGAACTAAAATGAAAGAAAGCAAAGTTACCTGGAGAATGGAGATATTAAGGTGGCCACACCCATCTAGCACCACTTCTGAGAAGTAGCTGCCATAACAACATAATATGTCCCAAACTGGAAACATAACCTAGAGTTCACAGATAGTTTTACTATTGGAGACTTTTGTACATTATGTTGAATTTAACCAGAACTCCCTTTGTAGCTTTTTCTAAGAATTCTTAGAAGATAGGTGTGTTGTTGGAGACATAGCAGGTTTTTGGAGAACTGAGGATTAATTTCTTAAAGGCCTTTGTTATCAGTATGTTACACATATCATGTTAAGTGTGAAAGACAAGCCATAGTATTTTAAGGGCTATCTTCCTGATCTGTACTCAGCTTCTAGGAAAATAATTTCCAGGATGAAGATATGGGTATAAGAAACAAATTCATAGTTTAGAAATATCTTTAATTTTGATGGTGACATTAACCTATTCAGATATAGTTTTATGCCTTTCGCCAAACAGACTTAGCCATGAGCAGTGTAAGCTTTATCAACATATATTCTATCACAGTACCTGACTCCTTCCTAAGTGGCAAAATAAGCCAAATCCTAAAAAGGTAGTTTCTAGAAAACTCCAAAAGCTTTAACTGAGTTCATCTCTAGGGCAGAGATTTTCAGTTTCGGAGGCAACACATATGGAAGAAACTTTTTCAGAATGCTTTCGTACCTAATTCCAAGCCCCAACCTTAAATCCCAAAGACAGCTGATTGAAAACTTAGAGAAAGGTTTCCAATTCAAGTTAAATAATACCATTCAATCAAAATTTATATCAAATGGTTTAATAATTAAGGAGATTCTAGCCCCATTATTTTGTATTTGATAATAGATTTGAACAGAGCTGTACCAACTTAAAGATAAATGACAAGAAGAAAAACTAATACAAATCAAGACAATAATTCTTCAGTAAGAAATTAGAAACAAGCAGTATAAAAGATACATTTTAGATACCTTTTTGGTGAAAAATAGCATCTTTTTTAGAGAATAAATTAAAATTTGTCTGACAACCCGTTTTTAAGTGTCAAATAAGTTAATGAGACACCAAAATAAGATTAAATGAAGCTGTCAGAGCAATATAAATAAACTGAAAGGAAAAATTCAATCACATATTCAATATATAGTAAGAAAATCTGATCAATGATAAAATTCAGGCTTAAGAAAGAACACAAATTGCTACAGAAACAGAATAAAGATGAAAAGTCAGATCACAGTAGATGCAATAGTTAGTTTTGTGGGTCAACTTGGTTAAGCTGTAATACTTAATTATTTTATTTCATTAAATACTAATCTAGCTGTTGCTGTGAAGGTATTTTGTAAATGTGGTTAACATCTGCAATTAGTTGACTTTAAGTAAAGGAGATTATCTTCTTCTATGATGTGATGGGCCTTAATCAGTTGAAGGAGTTAGGGGCAAACTGAATATTCCCTTATAAAATATATCTGCCTCAAGACTGCTATCAGAGAGTTTTTAACATGCCAGTCTGCCCTGTGACTTGCCAAGCCCTACAATCCTGAAAGCCAATTCCTTGAAATCAATCTTTCTTCTTGATACCTAATTAGGTAGATACAGAGATACAAAAATGAATCATAGATAGATGGATATCTTTACAGGTTTGGTTTTTCTTGAGAACCCTGATACCATAGGCAATAAACAAAGGCTCAGAATATTGATTAGCATATATCAAAAAATATATATTCAGAGATTCAATAAATTTATAATTTTTCTAAAGGAAAGAATATCTATATTTTCAGACTAATGTACCTTTCATTGGGTCATGAAAAATTAATTAAAGGCAATCAATTAAGAGACATATCCTCATGCAGTTATGGATCAATAGGTTTGAAGAAAGAATGCTGTAAGTATCCTGGAAGATTAACTGGATCATCTACAAAGAACAGAAAATAAGGATGATCACAGCCCTTTTAACAATATGGAGACACCAGAGAAAGTGAGTCAATGTAAATAGAGTTTTGATTAAAGGAAATTATGTAAAACAAGAACTCAGAGACCGTTCAACTGTTTTTTCCCACTGAAGAGAATAGAAATATACTGTCATGTAAGAAAAAATGGAAGTATATTATTCATATACTTTCCCCAAACTATGAAATCAGAGAAAAATCTATTTTTTAATGTTTTAATGTCTGAGCCAATCCTTGTCTTTCTATGTGTAATACTTAAAACAATACTTAATACTTAAAAATAATTTTGTTTCTGCTAGAAGCTAGCTTTGGGAAGTCCTAGATGACCCCCAGAAAATTCATAGATAAACTGATAAATTTTATCATTTAAGATAAATATTAATTTAAAAATTAAAAATCCAAGAGAGGCTAAGATAATGAATTATTTAAAAAAATTAATAATCACATGGAAAAAATGGAAAATATTTTAATTAGAAAATAGGCAAATATTTTACAGAAAATAAATACAAATAAACTACACAAAAAATAACCTCTTTAAAACAAAGAAAATCCAAGGAAATAGTTATATGAATTTCTTTTGCTTATAAAATTAAAAAAAAAAGCTATGAAATGTTTGTCAACTTCATGGTTAGCCAGGTAATGAAATAATAAGAGACATCTTCCAATCATCAATAGGAGTATAAGCAGACAAAACCTGTTTGAAATCTCCTTTTGTAATATATATTTGTTATCTAAGTTTAAAATCTAAGTTATCTAAGTTTTTGCCTCAACACTTCCTGTATTATAAATGTATGCCATCGTAGATAATTGCATAAATTGGCAAGAATGGCTGTGCATAGCTCCTCATTACAGTACTATTAAAAGAGTGAAAGAATTGTAAATTTCAGTTAGTAATTGGTTAAATAATATCCATGAACTAGAACATAATGCAGGCATGATAATTATGATGGTTACTAATATGTCTTTATGGAAACAAGCACAAATAGAAAAATCAGTTTAAAAAAGAAAAAGATTTGTAGGTTGCCTGGCAGGCTTAGTCAGAAGAGCATGTGACTCTTAATCTCAGGTCATGAGTTCAAGCCTCATAATGCAGTGTAGAGATTACAAAAGAAAAAAAAAAAAGATTTGCAAAGCACCATCTGTGGAAAAATAGTATTTCCTAACAATATGTATACAGTACAGAGATTTCTAGAATAATGGTTATCTAACCTTCCTCCTTATAGTTTATATATTTGTTTATATTTTCTATAATACACATATATCTTTTTTATGATAAAAAAACATTTCATTTAAAGAAACTCTGTAAACATTATTAGAGATGAGACTTGAGGATTTAGATAAGAGAATTATATAGAAATTTGATTTCATAATATATAATATGTGTGTTTTAAATCTAATCTTGTTGTAGGATTCTATTAAATAGTAAACATTAAGAAGGACCTGCAAGGAACTATAGCCTAACAAAACATTTCAGATGTTTAGTCTGTGATTTTAATGATGTTAATAAAGAATTCTAAATTTTGTTACAAAAATCTCCCCAAATGCTTTCCCCACAAATCTAAAATGATGAAGGGCAATGATATAGAACCAACAGAAAACATTTGAATACTGACAAAACAATGGCTCATGTGTCAAAAATTAATGACATAAAATTTTAGAAAACAAAAAGTATGCAACCTGAGAGGTTGTAATTAATTTTAAAGAAAGCCTGTTGCTGCCTATTATTTCTTCCATCTTTTTGAAAACAAAGATGCAAATTACATTAAGGCCACTTTCGGACATTATGATCTAGTATATTTGCTGAGGTTGGTATTCTTATCTTTTATAGACTATCAAATTGTACTTATCAAAGCACAATATTAAAAGAGAGTCAGGGGTTCTTGGGTGGCTCAGTAAGTTAGGCATCCAAGTCTTGGTTTTTTGCTCAGGTCATGATCTCAGAGTTTCATGAGTTCAATCCCCACATGTCTGGGGTTGAAGCCTACTTGGGCTTCTGTCTCCCTCTCTCTATACTTCCCCTGCTGTCTCTCTCTCTCTCTCTCTCTCAAATATAAATAAATATATATTTTTTTAACTAAAAATAAATAAATAAATAAAAGAGAAACTGGAGTATAATTAAGAAGCCAAAATCTATTTAATTTTTATCACTTGTCTACTGAGAGAATAAAAATGATAATCCCAAGTCACAAAAGCAAGAAAATGTCAGTGTTATTCAAGAGTGAGAAACCAAACAGATGAGAACTTTCTAGTTATTGAAGGAGACAATTTACTTCGAGGTAGGAATGATTCATCTGACCTCACACCTCACACCATAGTTGAAATGATATTTCAGAATTATTCTTTTGTTACATACCAACATCTCAATAAAATATATTGAGCAATAGAAACACTTTATATATTTACCAGGCCTAGAGCTTTAAAAATCACAATCTTTTCACTCATATTTTCAGTAATTTCTTAGTTGACTGAATACCTCTCAGAGGACAACTTTTTGTTAATGTTTTGTAAGTTGGTGAAGAAGGAGTGTCTGGCTGTTAACCACATAAACCACCAATACCAGGTTGTCAGGATCAAGAAAATGCAGCCCACCCATAATAACTTCATAATGACTCATAGCATTTCAGCCCAACCAGATCCCATAATTCCATCTGGGCCAGTCATATGAATGTAAGTGTGTATATTTACAGATGTGGCCCAACATCTTAAGTAAGCTAAAGAATCCAAAGTCAAATGTGATGTACATTTTCTCCCTAATTTATAGCCTCCTTATATAAGAGGGCAAAAAGAAAGGTGGAAGCAAGTGGTGGGGTTGAATTGGTTTAGTGAGTGTGAAGGTGGCCTCTTGCAGAGCAGGGGGTCAGCCAGTAGTCTGGAATCTATGCTTTAACTGTAAAGCAGCCTTTTCACTGTGCCTCAGGGGTCATTTTATAGGTGTTCTATAAACATTTTATAGCTATTCTCTGGCTGTTCCTTTTTTTTTATAACTGTCCATCCTATCCCTCCTGGAGATGCTCACCCAGCAGGGGGTGAGGTAATGGCCAGTTATGGAGATCCGAATAGATTGCTTTCTTCACCCACTCACATTTCACCTACTATTTAATGACCACCCAACTATTCCCAGCACAGCAAAGAGAAGTCAGCAGGAGTAGCTCTGAGAGGACAAACTACAGGAGGTTTAGACCTAAAGGTCTCCCCACTGCCTCCCTGTGAATGAATGGCCCACCCCACTCTGCTTCCTTCAATACACATAGGGTTGTATTTAATCTAAAATATATATATATATATATATATATATCCAAAGAAATCTGATCTAGAAAGAACTAGGGGAAGGTACAAAACACTGGGTAGGCTCCCTTCCTCATTATGAGAGAGAACTAAAATTCTTTGAACAGTGTTCACATAACAGGAAAAAAACTCAGTGCCCAAACTACAATTTTGAGATTATACACCTAATTAATCTGTACTATGAAGGGAAATATGATATTTAAACCCATGACTTTTCTTAAAATATCAGAGAATTATTAGCTTCTTTCAAATCTAGCTCTTGTGTCTTAAATTTCACTACAAATGCAGGAAATAAAACACAAAACACAAAGCAATGTTTTGGTTATTGTGATTATTAGTCTTTTTTGCATGTCGTGATATTTATTAATTTTTTATTAACTTACATCCAAGGTAGTTGATGTATAGCACAATAACGATTCAAGAGTAGAATCCAGTGATCTATCATATACATATAACACCCAGCACTCATCCCACAAGTGTCCTCCTTAATGCCCCTTTGCCCATTATCCCATCTCCCATCCCAAAACCCTCCAGCAACCCTCAGTTTGTTTTCTGCATTTAAGAGTCTATTATGGTTTATCCCCCTCCTTGTATTTATACTATTTGTGCTTCCCTTCCCTTATGTTCATCTGTTTTGTATCTTAAATTCCACATATGAGTGAAGTTATATGATATTTGACTTTCTCTGACTAATTTTGCTTAGCATAACACCCTCTAGTTCCAGCCACAGAGTTGCAAACGGCAAGATTTCTTTCTTTTTGATTGCCAAGTAATATTCCATTGTGTATGTATGTATGTATGTGTGTGTATACACACTTCCTCTCTATCCATTCATCAGTCGATGGACATTTGGGCTGTCTATACTTTGGCCATTGTTGATGGAGCTGCTATAAACACTGGGGTGCATGTGCCCCTTTGAAACAGCACTCCTGTATCCTTTAGATAAATATCTACCAGTGAAATTGCTTGGTTGTAGGATAGTTCTATTTTTAAGTTTTTGAGGAACCTCCATACTGTTTTCCAGAGTGGCTGCACCAGTTTGCATTCCCGCCATCAGTGCAAAAGTGTTCCTCTTATTCCACATCCTTGCCAACATGTGTTGTTGCCTGAGTTGTTAATGTTAGCCATGCTGACAGGTGTGAGGTGGTATCTCTTTGTGGTTTTGATTTGTATTTCCCTGATGATGAGTGATGTTGAGCAGTTTTTTATGGGTCTGTTAACCATCTGGATGTCGTCTTTAGAAAAGTGTCTAATCATGTCTTTTGCCCATTTCTTCACTGGATTATTTATTTTATGGGTGTTGAATTTGATAGGTCCTTTATAGATTTTGGATATGAATCCATTAACTGATATGTTATTTGCAAATATCTTTTCTCATCCCATCGGTTGCTTTTTAGTTGTGTTGACTATTTCCTTTGCCGTGCAGAAACTTTTTATCTTTTTTTTTAAATTTCACATCATGATAATTACTTTTATTTTCTTTTGTATATCAGACATCCTCTCAGATCTGATCTAAAAGAGTTTTAATCTCTATTACCATGGTGTCAAACTTGATGTTTGGGTCTTCTCTGTACACTGACTTATGTTGTGTTCTTTTTTTTTTTTTTTTTTTTTACAAATAGTTCATTGTCAAGTTGGTTTCCACATAACACCCAGTGCTCATCCCCACAACTGCCCTCCTCCATGCACATCTCCCTGCTCCCCCCCACACACCTCAGTTTGTTCTCAGCATTCAAGAGTCTCTCATGGTTTGCTTCTCTCCCTTTCCCCCACCATTTCCACCTTCTTCTCCCCCATGGTGCTCCATTAAGTTCCTCCTAATCCTCCTATATGTGCAAACATATGATATTTGTCCTTCTCTGCCTGACTTATGTCACTCAGCATAACACCCTCAAGATCCATCCATGTTGCTACACATGGCCAGATTTCATGCTTTCTCACTGGCATGTAGTATTCCATGGTATAGATAAACCACATCTTCTTGATCCATTCGTCCGTTGATGGACACTTAGGCTCTTTCCATGTTTTAGCTATTGTAGAGAGTGCTGCTATGAACATTGGGGTACATGTGCTCCTTTGCATCAGCATTTCGGTATCCTTTGGGTAAATTCCTAGCAGTGCTATTGCTAGGTCATAGGGGAGTTCTATTGTTAGTTTCATGAGAAACCTCCACACTGTTTTCCAGAGGGCCTGTACTAGTTTACATTCCCACCAACAGCGTAGGAGGGTGCCCATCTCTCTACATCCTCGCCAGCATCTAGAGTTCTCTGATTTGCTCATTTTAGCCACTCTGATTGGCGTGAGGTGGTATCTCAGTGTGGTTTTGATTTGTATTTCCCTGATGAGGAGGGATGCTGAGCATTGTTTCATGTGTCTGTTGGCCATCTGGATGTCCTCTTTGGAGAAGTGTCTGTTCATATCTTCTGCCCATTTCTTCACTGGGTTGTTTGTTTTTCGGGGGTGGAATTTGGTGAGTTCCTTATAGATTCTGGATATTAACCCTTTATCTGATATGTCATTTGCAACTATCTTTTCCCATTCCGTTGGTTGCCTATTAATTTTCTGGGTTGTTTCCTTGGCTGTGCAGAAGCTTTTAATCTTGATGAGGTCCCAACAGTTTATTTTTGCTCTTGATTCCCTTGCTTTTGGGGATGTGTCAAGTAAGAAGTTGCTGCGGTGGAGGTCAAGGAGGTTGTTTCCTGCTTTCTCCTCTAGGGTGTTGATAGTTTCCTGTCTCACGTTCAGGTCCTTTATCCATTTTGAGTTGATTTTTGTGCATGGTGTGAGAAAATGATCTAGTTTCATTCTTCTGCATGTTGCTGTCCAGTTCTCCCAACACCATCTGTTAAAAAGGCTGTCTTTTTTCCATTGGATATTCTTTCCTGCTTTGTCAAAGATCAGTTGGCTGTATACTTTTGGGTCCACTTCTGAGTTCTCAATTCTGTTCCATTGGTCTATGTGTCTGTTTTTGTGCCAATACCATACTGTCTTGAGGATGACAGCTTTGTAGTAGAGGCTGAAGTCTGGGATGGTGATACCTCCCGTTTTGGTTTTATTTTTCAGTATTACTTTGGCTATTCGGGGTCTTTTGTGGTTCCATACAAATTTTTGGATAGTTTGTTCTAGTTTTGAGAAGTATGCTGGTGCAATTTTGATTGGAATTGCATTGAATGTGTAGAGTGCTTTAGGTAGTAATGACATCTTAACTATATTTATTCTTCCTATCCATGAGCATGGAATGTTTTTCCATTTCTTTGTGTCTTCTTCAATTTCCTTCATAAGTTTTCTATAGTTTTCATCATACAGATCTCTTGTATCCTTGGTTAGGTTTATTCCGAGGTATTTTATGGTTTTTTGTGCAATTGTGAATGGGATCAGCTTCTTGATTTCTCTTTCTGTTGGTTCATTGTTGGTGTATAAAAATGCAACCGATTTCTGTACATTGATTTTGTACCCTGCAACTTGGCTAAATTCTTGGATCAGTTCTAGTAGGCTTCTGGTGGAGTTTGTCGGGTTTTCTATGTAGAGTATCATGTCGTCTGCGAAAAGTGAAAGTTTGACTTCCTCTTTGCCAATTCTGATGCCTTTGATTTCCTTTTGTTGTCTGATGGCTGATACTAGGACTTCCAGCACTATGTTAAACAACAGTGGTGAGAGTGGACATACCTGTCATTTTCCTGATCAGAAGCTTTTTATCTTGATGAGGTCCCAATAGCTGATTTTTGTTTTTGTTTTCCCTGCCTCTGGTGACAAGTAAGAAGTTGGTGTGGCCAAGGTCAAAGAGGTTTTTGGGTGCTTTCTTGTATAGGATTTTGATGGCTTCTTGTTTTACGTTTAGGTCTTTCATCTATTTGGGTTTATTTTTGTGTATATTATAAGAAAGTGGTCCAGGTTCATTCTTCTGCATGATGCTGTCCAATTTTCCCATCACTGTTTACTAAAGAGACTGTCTTTATTCCATTGGATATTCTTCCCTGCTATGTCAAAAATTAGTTGGCCATATGTTTGTGGGTCCATTTCTGGGTTCTCTATTCTGTTCCATTGATCTATGTGTCTCATTTTGTGCCAGGATCATACTTCATATGCCAGTTGTGATTATTACAGCCTTGTAATACAGCTTTAAGTCTGGAATTGTGATGCCTCCAGTTTTGGTTTTCTTTTTCAGGATTTCTTTGGATATTCGGGGTCATTTTTGGTTTCATACAAATTTTAGAATTGCTTGTTCTAGCTCTGTGAAGAATGCTGGTGTTATTTTTATGGAGACTGTATTGAATATATAGATTGTTTTGGGTACTATAGACATTTTAATAATATTTGTTCTTCTAATCCATGAACATGGAAAGTGTTTTCATTTTTTGTGTCTTCTTCAATTTCTTTCATAGGCTGTCCCTAGTTTTTGGTGTATAGATTTTTCATTTCTTGGTTAGGTTCATTCCTAGGTATTTTATGATCTTTGGCGCAATTGTAAATGGGATCAATTCCTTGATTTCTCTTTCTGCTGCTTCATTATTTGTGGATAGAAATGCAACCAATTTATGTGCATTAATTTTATATCCTGCAACTTAGCTGAATTCATGGATCAGTTCTAGCAGGTTTCAGTGGAATCTTTTGGGTTTTCCACATGGTGGGGTGCTGAAGTACCCTCCTATTATGGTATTATTTTCAGTGAGTTTATGTTTGTGATTTATTTATATATTTGGGTGCTTTCACATTGAGGGCATAAATGTCTACAACTGTTAAATCTTCTTGGTAGATAGACCCCTTAATTATGATATAATGCCCTTCCTCATCTCTTGTTACAGTGTTTATTTTAAAATCTAGGGGTTTTTTTATGTAAATGTGGCCACTCCAGCTTTCTTTAGGCAGGCAGCCATTAGCATGATCAGTGTTCTCCATTCCCTTACTTTCAATCTGAAGGTATCTTTAGGTCTAAAATGGGTCTCTTGTAAACAAATAGAAAGATGGGTCTTGTTCTTTTATCCATCCTGATACTTCCTTTGATTGGAGCATTTAGTCTACTGACATTTAGAGTGATTACTGAAGATATGAATTTAGTGGCATTGTGTTGCTTGCAGAGTTGGAGTTTCTGGTGATGTTCTTTGGTCCTTTCTAGTCTTTGTTGCTTTTGGTCTTTTATGTTTTGCTTCATCTTTTCTCCCCTCAGAGAGCACCCCGTAAAATTTCTTGCAGGGCTGCTTTACTGGCCATGAACTTCTTTAGTTTTTGTTTGTCTGGGAAACTCTATCTCCCCTTCTATTTTGAATGACAGCCTTGCTGGATAAAGAATTCTTGGCTACATATTTTTCAGATTCAGCCTGCTGAATATATCCTGCCACTACTTTCTGGCCTGCCAAGTTTCTGTGAATAAGTCAGCTGCAAATCTGATCTGTCTTCCCTTATAGCATAAGAACTTTTTTTCCCTTCTGCTTTCATAATTGTTTCCTTATCTGTGTATTTTGTGAATTTGACTATGATATGCCTTTTTGATGGTTTTTGTTGAATCTAATGGGAATCTCTCTGCTTCTTGGATTTTGAAGTATATGTCCTCCCCCAGATTAGGAAAAGTTTTCTGCTGTAATTAGCTCACATAAAACTTCTCCCCTTTTTTCTCTCTCTCCATCTTCTGGATCTCCTATGATTCAGATGTTATTTCTTTTTAATAAGTCACTGAATTCTCTAATTCTGGTATCATTCTTTTTTGCCTAAGGTCCCCTCTTTTTTATGCTTCATTATTCCACATAATTTTGTCTTCTATATCACTGATTCTCTGCTCTGCTTAACCCATCCTTGCTGCTGTGGCAGTCATTTGAGATTCCAGATTGATTACAGCATTTTTTTTTTACTTATTTTTGAGAGAAACAGAGTGTGAGCTGGGGAGGAGCAGAGAAAGAGGGAGACGTAGAATCCCAAGCAGGCTCCAGGCTCCAAGCTGTTAGAACAAAGTCCTACATGGGGTTGGAACCCGCAAACCACGAGATCATGGCCTGAATCAAAGTCGGATGTTCAATAGACTGAGCTACCCAGGAGATCCTCGGTTATAGCCTTTTAAATTTTATTCTGACTAGATTTTACTTCCTTTATCTCTACAGAAAGGGATTCTATACTTTTTTCAGCCCCAGCTAGTATTCTTATTGTTATGGTTCTAAATTCTAGTTCAGACATTATTTCTTCCTGTTCTATCTTTTGAGATGGATTTATTTTGTCATTTTGGAGGAAGAAAGAGAATTAATAAAATAAAAAATTAAAATAAAAAACACACAAAAATTTTAAAAAGGAAGCTAGATTCTAAGTGTTTTTGGTCTGGTCAAGAAGCTTGACAGAATACAGGAAAAAGGGAAAGAAAAGAAAGAAAAGAAAAAAGGAAAAGAAAAAAGGTTAAAAAAGCTTAAAATTCAAAATATTATATAATACAATAGAATAAAATGAAATGAAGAAAGTGAAATAGAATAAAAAGATTTACAAAAAAGTAAAAAACATAGTAAAATAATTTTTAAAATTTTTAATAAAAAAACAACAAATGGGCACATGGACGGCTCAGTCAGTTGAGCATCTGACTTTGGCTCAGGTCATGATCTTGCAGTTCATGAGTTCAAGCCCAAGGGTGGGCTCTCTGCTGACAGCTCAGAGTCTGGAGCCTGGAGCCTACTTCAGATTCTGTGTCTCCCTCTTTCTCTGTTCCTCCCCCACTCACACTTTGTTCTTTCTTTCTCAAAAATAAAGATTAAAAAAATTGAAAACCAGAAAAATAATTTTTTCTCTTTTTGTATCCATGAAAAAGAATGCTAAAAAAAATAAAGGACAGAAGCAAAAAAAAAAAAAAGAAAGAAAAAAAAAAGAAAGAAAGAAAAGAAAGAGTAGATGAACCAGCAGCAAGAATGAAGCCCAAATGAAGTTACATGCCATTTCCCCTAGAATTGAAACTATGAGGCACTCTACAGTCTGAACATTAAAAAGGCATAGTGACTTGTGCTGGTCTCCTAGGGGGATGTGCTTAGAAGGCACAACTGAATGGGGCTTGGTGTAATGGCTCCTTTCTCCAATACGTGGTGTTGCTTATTTTCCTAGGGTGGATGGTATGGCATGCATACACGTATGTGTGTATGAGCATCTGCAGGAGTAGTAGAAATGGCTTCACCCAGCTTCCTAGTCTCTGGCACAGGAACTTTGTACTCTCATAGACTGGCAATCAAAGTACCTCTCCTTTGTCTCATGTTTCTGTCCACTTCCTGCTTCTACCCTGTCTGTGACCAAGCCATCAGCCTGCCATGGCACCTCCTTCCCAATTTTTATCTCAGATGGGGTTGTGTTTCCAAGCCCTTCATTTCAAAGAACCTGTGGGCTTGAACCCGCTCTGATCCTCTGGGTGAGGGTCTCACTGTGCAATGGCCAGGTGCTGGTTTGTCCCAGAAAATGTTCATGTGGTTGAGCAGTGGTAGAGGCTCAGAGATTATGGCAAATCACAAGACACAGCCAGCACCAGGTTTAACTGCACTCTGTCACCTTTTTCCCAGTACCAGCAAATGTGGCTGCTCTCTGGGGCTCACTGGGACTTTTGCTCATGAGGAGGCCATATAGCCTCTACCAGATGCAGAGAAGCAGCTTCTCCTTGTGTGGTCCATGGACCCCTCAGACTTCGTTGCCTGCCCCTAGGGATTTGCTCCTCACCAGGGCACCAGGTATTGAGCTCCAGAATTTCCCAATCTGCTCTACTGTTTATAGAATCCTAATGGTATTGAAACTTGCTCCTTTCTTCTGGTTAATGGTTTTTGGGAACAGATTTCTTGTTCAGTCCCTTTTGAGAGTTTCCACTCTTTCTCTCCAGCTATTTTTTGGGGGAGTGCTTTTTCTGCACAATCCTGGTGTGTTGCATCCTCCCCATTTCCTTTTCTCTGTCCTCTCTCCACAAAAACAGCTCCCTACCTTCCACAGCTTTTTCCTCTCCAGTTCTCCACCCTGTACCACATACCTGCAGAGTTCTGTAGCTCAGATTATGCATATTGTTGCGTTTATCTTCAGATCAATTTCCTAGGTGTACAAAATGGTTTGGTGTTGATCTAGCTGCTTTTCAGGGACAAGACAAACTGAGAACTTCTATGCTGCTCCACCATCTTGGCTGGTCTCAGGCGTCAACTTGAGTAGACTACAGGATCCAATTATTTAACAGACATTTATCCAGGTATTGCTGTGAAGGTACTTTGTAGAGATAGTTAACATCTACGGTCAAGTGATTTTATGTAAAGGGAATTACCCTTGAAAATGTGGATGGGCCTCATTTAATCTAATAAAGGCCTTAAGAGCAAACATAGATTTTCCAGAGAAGAAATCCACCTCAAGATTTCATAAAATTCACCTGAGTTTCCAGTATGTCAGGTGCCTTACAGGTTTCAGATTTGCCAGCTGCCACAACTGAATGAGTCAATTCATAAAAATAAATCTCCCTCTCTCTAATTCTATTGTTTTTTTTCTTTTAAGAAGCCTGACTAATGCTGCTATTGAGTTTTAAATTTATCAAAAGATATATATATATATATAAATATATGTGAAATATATATGGAAAAAATCTTAGAAATAAACATACATATATATATATATATATATATATTAGAGCTAATATATGAGTATGAAGGGCACAATATCGATATACAAAATAATTGTATTCTATACACTAGCAAGGATCAGTTTGAAAGTGAAACTAAGAAAACGATTCCAGAGGTGCCTGGGGGGCTCAATTGGTTGAGCGTCCAACTTCAGCTTAGGTTATGATCTCACAGTTCCTGGGTTTGAGACTCACATCAGGCTTTTTGCTGACATCACTGAGCCTGCTCCAGAATATCTGTCTCTCTCTCTCTGTGCCCCTCCCTGACTCATGCTTGCTCTCTCTCCCTCTCTCTCAAAAATAATCATTAAACAAATGAAAAGATAACAATTTCATTTACAATAGTATTGAAAAGTATAAAATACTTTGGAATAAATTTAACAAAGTGCAAAATGTTGTTGGAAGAAAGTAAAGGAGACCAAACTAATGGAATAATATCTCATGTTAATGAACTGGAAAACTTAATTTTGCTTAGAGGCTATATCCCAAATTGATCTTCAGATTCAAAGCAATCCCTATCAAAATTCTAGCTGGTTTCTTTGTAGAATTCACTAGCTGATCCTGAAATTATAAGGACTCCAGGATAACAAACTTCAGAAAAAGGACAAAGTTGGAGGGTTCACACTTCTCAATTTCAAAATTTATGACAAATCTGTAACAATTAAAACACTCTTATGTTCTCACAAAAACAAAAGTATGTGAGGTGACAGATGTGTTAATTAACCTGACAGGGAAATCCTTTCACATTATATATGCTTATATATATATTTACATATGTAAATCATCATGCTGTGCACTTATACCTTATAAAGTTTATATATATATTTACCTATGTAAATCATCATGCTGTGCACTTGTACCCAGATAAAGTTGAAAACAAGAGAAGTGTATTAACAAAAATTTTGAAAATACATTGTGGCACTTACATAATTACAGACACATAGTTCAGTTGAACAGAGCTCAGAGTCCAGAAATAAATCCTATATCTATCATCACCTGGTTTTTAATAATAGTGCCAAGACAATTCAATGAAGAAAGAATAGTATTTTTAACAAACGGGGCTTATATCTTGTTTGGATAAGGATATCCAGGATATCCACATGCAAATGAACTTGAACTTCATACTACATTAAAAAAATTAACTGAAGATGGATCAAAGGTGTAAATTTAAGATCTACAACTCTAAAATTATTAAAAGAAAACATTTGTGTAAATGTTCATGTCCTTAGGCTAAGGAATGGTTTGTTAGATATGATACCAAAGCACAAGCTTTGGAATTCGTCAAAAAAATTTTTTTAAATGCTCAAAGACATTGTCAATAAAGACAACCCATTGGATGAGTAAAAATATTTGCAAGCACATATCTGACAGAATAGCATCTAGTGTTTTAAAATAATTTATAACTCAACAGTAAAAAGACAATGCAATTAACAAATGGACAAAGAGATTGAACAGATATTTCTCCAAAGAAGATGTGCAAGTAGTCAATAAGCACATGAAAAAATGTTCAACAGCATTAGTTATTAGAGAAATGCTCATCAAAATCACAGTTGGATACCATTACATATACTTTATAAATTAAAAATGACACATAACTCTAAAATAGAAAAAAAGATAGTTACAAGTGTAGGTGAGAATGTGGAGAAATTTCCCACTTCTGGTGGGAATACAAAATGATGCATCTGCTTTGGAAAATAGCTTGATAATTCCTCAAAAAGTTAAACATAAAATTACCATACGACCCAACGATCCCATTCCTCGGTATATACCCAAATGAAATGAAAACATTTATCTGCAAAAATTTGTATATGACTGTTCATAGCAGCATTATTTGTAACAGCCAAAAAGGCAAAAAACCCAAATGCCCGTCCTTCAGGGATGGTTAATTAAAATGCAAGATATCCATGTAATAAAATATATTCAGTAATAAAAAGGGACAACATGAGATACATTCTACAACAAGGATGAATCCTAAAGACATTAAGCTAAGTAAAATAATGCAGACACAAAGATTCATATTGTATGATTCCCTTTATATGAAATACTCAAAGTAGACCAATCTATATCAACAGAAAGTAGTTCACAGGTGCTAGGGTGAGGAGAGGAGAAGAGGAATTCCTGCTAACTGGGTAAGTAGTTTCTATTTCTGTGAACATTAGGGTAAAAGGAATGTCATGATATTGAGTAATTTCATGATCTCCAATTTGAGATTTGTTGGATATTTTTGTAAATTAATTTCGATATGTAACAAAGATTAATTTAGTCATGTTTGCTATTTTCAGTTTTTCAGAGTAATCACTTAGTATAGTCATTATATGGCTCTTACTTGCACATTTTGGTTTTGATGAGCTATCATATTCTATCATTTTTCTCTTGTTCTATCCTCTGTTCTCTGCCCTCTCTTGCCCACTTCCAATTCCACCTCAGAATTCCTTATCTTGCAGCCTTCTAACAGCTGTAACACAAGCCGAGGAGAGCAGGAAGATGCATGGGATGTGCTTTGTTGCTTGCTCCAGCCAGCCCCATTTTCCTGACAGGTTCCTTCACCTTTGTGAAAATAAGAATGTAAAGAAAGAAGATGGAATAGAAAGTGATAGGATTAGGTCAAAGGGCTTTAATTTGACAGACCATGACAGTTAGTAGTCCTCCAGCACAAGCACACTGCTGGCAACTTTGGCAACGCAGTAAAGGCTATTGTCTTGTTTTTACAAACTCCCTGTCTATGGAACAAACTGCCCTCTGCCCATAACGTGCTACATATTTTCCCAGTCACATTAAACAAAGTTTCACTGTTCATTTTTCTATTACCTTTCTACTAAACAATTTAGATAGATGTAGATTTAGATATATACAGATACATATGCAGAGAGTGGGGGTGAGATAGATAGGAACAATAAGAGTACTATCAGAGATAGTTATTGTCTAATTTAAAGACTTAGAATACTAGCAAATACATAACTATCTCTGGTTTGTTTAGTAATGCATCCTCTTCAGAGTACATCTATCAACCTCAGAATGTACCCTCTTGTCACCCCCTGTTCTCTGCCCGAAGGCTCATCAGAGGTCATCTACCTAAGGCCATGTGTTTGTTCTGGCGCAGGCACAGGGCTGTAATGTTATTTACATCTCACATTCTGGGATGGCAGAAATAAATTTGTGGGGTTTTTTTCTCATGAATTCCCAACCTCAATGGATTCTACTTGTTGCAAAGCATGTATTATAATAACTGTTTTCATCTTACATCCTAAAATGAGGAATTTCAGAGATTAAAAACCTCTGAGTTACTTTCAGTATTGTGTCTTTCTTTTTTTCCTAGTTGTCAGTCTCCAGTGTATTCCTCTGTTCTAAAATACAGATTTGATTATTATTCTGGTCTGGTGAGGTCAGATCAGGGAAGGACTGTCATTGAAAAGATAGCTTGTTACTCACATTTCCCAGGAAGACAGGGGCACACCATGACATGCTAGGCCATTTAAATTTGCTAAGTAGAAAAATAAGGCCAAATGAGGCTTTAAGAAGATTTAAAAGAAAAAGAAAAATTATCACTTGACTATATTAATAACTCTGTCCTCTCTTCTCGTCTTCCTTAGAGAAGCACCAGGATTGTTAGGAGGCAGAGGGAGCCAGTGGAAAATGTGCTGTGGTTTTTAGAAGGAAAGAAGGAGATGGGCAAGGTAAGTGGTTTAAGACTGGGTGGTTTGAATAGTCTCAGCAGGCTTTGGGGCATAGGAGCTGCCCTTAGTTACCTGGGACCTGACCCTGTGATGATTACAGCAAGGTAATATTGGCCCAGACTATATGAGCTCTAAAAGAGTGTGGGGGTGGGGCACCAGTTGGTTAGCTTGCATATAAAGGATATGCTCATAGTCCAGTCCTTTATTATCTCTAGGAATCAGCTAGCCCTGGGAGGAGTAGTCTCTTCAGGGTCCAGAAGGCCAAGGCATCAAATGTAAGACTACAAATACATAAGTAATACACTCTCCTTTGCTTTCTATACTTCAATATCTACTCTCAGGTGCTTTTACTTTAATGCTTAAATGTATGACACATTAAGATGTTACATCCCAAGATAGAGCACGTATTCGCAGACCTCATCAAATTGGTGCATTAAATATTTGTTATGTAGGAGGTTCATCCAGAAGCTCCTTACTGCCTGGGAGTTAGACTGCTCCACTCTGTTTCCAAAAATCATAACTAAGGGAAGAGTGAACACAGTGTAAAGCATACAACATATATTGCCCTGTTGCTCTGTTTATTTTAAAATTCTCCCTTGTGATGTTTGGAACTTTTTTGTAAATGAGAATCTAAACCAAATGCAAACCAGCATCCTCAAATAAATATGTAGGCAATAATACTAGCCTTATCATTAGTTAACCACCAAGCAAATGTTTTAGATTGTCTTGATTTTAAAGCACAAGCATTATGAGAACCAAAAAATCTCCCCACGTTTCTGACCCTTCTCCTCTTTTTAAAATGTTTGTTATCTGCCCTTTTAGTTAGGGAGCATTTAAAAAAAAACACTTTTCCCCTAAACTCTTTTATTGTAAAAGTTTATAGCTTCAAATATCCTATGGAAACTCTTCTGCCTACTGTTTCCCTGTTCATGTTATTTAAACTTAGAGAATCAGCCCAGAAAACTGGCATACCAAAGCATAATATAACTAAAAGAACAAAGCAGATTTCGTTATAGGATGCAAGGCCAAATGAGACTTTAAGGATTTTAAAGGTCAAATTCAACTGTTATTTAAATACATTACCAATCTATTTCACAAATTAAAAGAAAAACATATTTTAAAAGCACACACATGCATGTGCACAAACACACACACACTACAGTAAAACTCTATATTCTTGTCTAGCCACTGTTTTAACTTAATTCTTAAATACAAGACCTTTCCTTTTAATTGTCTACTCATAAAGTTTTAATTAGCCAAATTTCTAAGACATGACAATCATACTGCTGAAAAATCAGCCACAGTTTTGATTTACAGGTCTGCAAAGAATTACTTGGTAGCAATCAGAATGGATTGCACAGCTTATGTCCAAAGCTTTCTCATATGGCATAAACACAAGCAAATGGTATGGTCATTCTCCTTGATTGCCCTAGTTGGGGGAATTTAGGAGATGTGGCCAAATGGAAGCTAAAGGTATGCTATCTGCCAGGCTACATGTCATAAAATAGCTAACCACATGTACCATTGATTATATATAAAATTAAATAGAATTTATTTCTAAGTTATATCACTAAGAAACAAGTGCTTTTAGGGATGCAGAACCATCTGGTATACAGATACTGAATTTCAAGATTTGCTTGAGCTAGGGCAGAATTCAGTACATTTAGTACAGCTCTCTAATTCTCCCATAGCATAGGGCTGTTCTTTATATGACATTGCTGTATATAAATATTGTAGATATTCAGGGATAATAGAGGAATAAAATGCATAAATTAAAGTTGATTTCCCATTTTAAAATTAAAGTTCTTACTCCATCTTAAATGTCTGTCAACATTTTCTATAGACAAATTTTATGATTTTTTTCATTAAACCAAACTTCTAAAGAGAAACCCCAAGGTGTTAACAGCTCTTAGTGACTATGCAAAAATTAATATCTCTAATAGCACCATTAATAACTCTAACGTAAGGCACAAACTTCATAAACACTAATCACATGGTGCTTAGGTACAAAGTAGGATTTCAACTTTCAAAACACATCTCCTATGCATTAGTTGGAGTTCTAAAAGCTCTGGTTATTGGTTTCAGGATGTCCTTAACAATCTAAAAAGGAGCTATAATTTGTAAGTATGGAGATTTTCATCTTAGGTTAAAAAAGTCTATCATAAAGTATAACAGATACAGGACTTAACAGACTTCTGGTGAAGCTTCCATCTCCTGCTGGAACTAAGGCTGCTTCTTGGATCCTGTGATGCTGGCGGTGGTGGCGGTACTATGAGGGTCAGAAAAAACCTCCCGCTAAGATTATGGGAAGAGTGATGGAGGATTCTACTCTCCCATAAAAAATTAAAATAACAATAACAAAATATAAGATTGCTCTCAAAGACAAAAAATAGTAACTCAAGGGGTGCCTGGGTGGCTTAGTCGGTTAAGCGTCCGACTTTCGCTTAGGTCATGATCTCGCGGTTCGTGGGTTCGAGCCCCGCGTCGGGCTCTGTGCTGACTGCCAGCTCAGAGTCTGTGACTCCCTCTCTCTCTGACCCTCCCCTGCTCACGCTGTCTCTCTCTCTCTCTCTCACCTAGAAATAAATAAAAAACATTAAAAAAAATAGTAACTCAAAACAAATCACCATTTTTACTGCTGAAAATAAACTACTTACCTCTTTTTAGCCCTATGCCAGGGAGAAAAGATGAAACACCAAATTCCTAACATTTAATATGCACATATTATGTACCAGGCTTTATGCAATGCACATTACAAACATTATTTCACTTATTCCTAGAATAACCCTAAGCCATAGGAACTATTGATGGTTTCTTTTTACACATGAAGAAATGGAATCTTAGAAGTCCTTGTCCAACCTATTAAGTGATTGAGCCAGGGTATGAATGGCCCAAAAGTTGTTATGTAGAAATGACATTTAAAAACATGCCCAAATGTTGATAATTTATACTTTATTAAAAATAAACTTCAGAGCATTTCCTTTTTATATTGTTAATTTTTATAAAAAAACAATGCCAATAGGATTTAATTTCCTCTAATGGTGTATAAAATAACCTTGTTGAGGCAAATCCATCATCACACAGCTTAAACTACAAGGAGGCATCTTCAGTAGCTTTTTAAAGTAAGTGATTCATTTATGTTCAGCAACTCCTAAGTCAATTCACTTCACAAATACTGTAGGAGTGAGTAGAAGATTGTTTTTCCAGTGGTAGAGGTTACAGAGGACAGAGGAAACAATAGAAGTTGGAAAGGTTTACCATGATACTGGTTAAGGCCTTATATGGAAAATTTCTCTCTGTTCAGGGATGAATTTTGACTAGTCAGTAGAAAAAAACTTTGAATCTTGAGAAAATTGCAGGGTTTATCTTACACTCTTGGAAGGTATGTCTGTCAGGACTTTCAATCAAGCCATCATGTTATTGCTATGTCTTTAGGAAAGCCAAGAGAATGAGTATACAAGGATTATATCAATTTAAGCAAAAGTTCCTATCCAAAGCTCAATACTGGATGAAAAGAGTGCAAAACTTCCCAGATGGTGTTTCTACTTTAATGACTAACTTGACAATGGAAGGGAAGAAATGAAGACAAGGTGGAATGAACATAAACTTTAGAATTCCCTGGTTTGCGGCTCTCTCAGTAATGACTAAGTCTGAGATCTTAGGCAGGATATTATTTAATCTTTCTGAACTTTTGGGTCCTTATCTATAAAAGAAGTATTAAAAATTGTTATGCATAATGCTTAAGTGGGTGGAAGCTCAACAGTTAGGAGCTCCAATTATCATTAAGGCAACTGAAGCCTTTATAGCTGTTTTTAATGGTTACTTTGGTTCTCCTTTTTAGCAGTGCTTCCTTGGACTTATTTCTCAAAATGTTAGATTTCTCAGATAAAATAAGGATCCTTGAAAATAAAGATTATATAATAATGCAAATAATGACTTTCCTAAAACAGGAGTATACAAGCACAATGATATATAAACATTTCCAAAATTTGCCTTTATTATGGGTATTGATCGACCCCTAACAAAACACAATTGTAATGAGCATATAATACTTTTTCCCAGGTGTCTTTAATAACCAGAATAATCATAAATTGAATAGACACATCAGTACACACAGGCAGAAATTAGAAATTATACAGGCACAGCTTAAATTGATCTAGAAGACCCCTAGTCTCCTTTGAGAATAAAATTGGGCTAAGCTTTCAAACTGCCAAGCTCTATAATAAAGCAAAGGCTTAGAAATTTCTCCCTTCTTTTCCATTAATTCATATGTCCACTTCTAACAGATACTCAAATAATGAAAGTGGTAAAAACCCAATTTCTTACTCATAATCTAGAAAAGTTATGAGTTTCGAGTTAAATAAAGAATAAAACTCCAAGGATAAAAGGGTGGAAAAGATCCTTATCTCCATCCTGTTTATTCACCATATAAGAATATCCTTTGATATAAGCACAAGTCCACAAGTCTATCCCAGGGCAGGGGGAGGGAAAGGGGAAAAAAAAGACTGGATATTTTATTTCAGCAATGTGTAATTACTATATGAACTAAGATAAGAAACTTTTTAGTGGAAGATCAGGGGAAGGACATGCAACTTATATCACATATTCATTCTTTGATAAAATTTGAATGCCTAGTATTATTCTAGGTGCAGTTTTGAGAACTGAAGCAGTGTTTGCATGTGCCTTGATATCTGCTTATTTTGCTAAGGAATCAGAGGCATAGGTGAAATGACTTGAAAGATGATACTTGGGAGAAGAAAGTATAAAGGTAAGGGTCCTGAAATGTCAATATTTATTTTGTTCTTCATTCATCATTAGGCTTCCCATAATGTCAAATATTGCTGAGAGAGTAAGGAGATGAATGAAACGTGAATTACTGAGAACAGTACTTAGTGGGGTGATGGCTCAGTGGCCACTTTGCACTATTTACTTGAATAGTAATCGTTAGATTAAGAAATGGACACATTAATTGTGAACATCTCATTTGAGAGGTTTGGCTCTGAAGGCAAGAAGAAACTAGGGCAGTAACTGATGTTTATTTTACTTTAACTGGATAAATGCAAGTGTTTAGGGGAGAAATTGGAGACTTAATAAGTGAGTGCAGGGAATTGTAGTTGCAAGAGAGAAACCAAATACACTGGGAAGAGAAGGAACAATCTCAGTGTAAATTTCTGAGAAATTAGGATAAAGAAAAGAAATATGCCTTATACAGGCAAAGAAATTGCTGTTCAGTGGAGAGAAAGAAATGATCTGTGTCTTCTTCATTTCAATTCTTTCCTAATTTTATTATCTGCAAAAACAGCCAGGGAACTTGTTAAATGCAGATTTCAATTCAGTAGGTCTACATTTCTAATACACTCCAGGCGATGCTGATGCTGCCAATAAGCAGAGCACCTCTGGAGTAGGAAGGTTTTGTTTCTGTTTGGTACTGAGAAATGAGGAGTTCTCAGCATCTGGCTATAATTTTATTAATTAGAAATGGTCATCAAACAACTAGAGGCAGGAGAGCAAGGGTGGTTACAGTGTTGACATAATTTTTCAGAGGCTGACTGAGTTGATTGAACTTAAGAAACTTGGCAAAAATTATGAACAGTATATTGAGTGAATGGTCATCAATTTGTAACAGAACTTCTCTCTGCTGGTGTGCCTCTCCCCATGTGCTCTGTTGCAAGTCCAGAGAAAATGTATGGTTGGGATCATGACAGATTAGGTATGTGTGGGGAGATACAATATAAAAATAACAGACAAGCAAGAGTGTGTGTTATTGCTGAAATTCTATGTAAACTATGCTGATCAAAGAGGGAAGTTAAGAATAGATAGTGCTAATGATTAAGAATAGGGAAATTAACAATGTACACAGGCACTACTAAAGTCAGACACCTATTTTTTTCTTTTTGGGTTTATATTTTACTTTTTACATATCTTTACACATTGCTATTTAAGATAAGCTGATTAGAGTCTGATTCTATCAGCAGACACTACTTAAGAAGCATAAAGCTGTGAAATTCTCATTTCTGTTATGTTCATTAGTAAAGAGCTAGAACCTAATGATCCAAATTCTAATGTTATTCTGCTCTGTCAGAATGTAAAAGGTAGCATCCCAAAAGAAGATCTCTGAGTTTAGCATTCTGTTTAAAGACTTAAGGTATTAGCTAAATGACTACAGTAGACTATTGGGAGAAAAATGAAACTGGTAATAACAATACTTTGTCAGAATCAAGTAAGAGTATTTACTAACAATCAGGACAACAGGATTCAGAGTTCAAAGTGAAGAATAAAGTTCATTATCTAGAGAGATGGTTTACTTAAACTTTATTTAGCAGATACAGCTGGGATTATAGATCATGCTACAGGTCAGCATACCAAACACCACAGATCTGCTAGAGACCACCAAGGAAGTCTTTGGCCTTCTCTTCTGAGAATCACTGACCCATGCGGATCATGTGTGAGTAAGGCCAGATTGGCTAGCAAAACAAAACTGGACATCAGAAGAAAAAGAACACTGCTCAAGAAAGCTTCAGTCTCTTTAGCTATGCTCCACTGCTAATAGCTGAAAGACAAGACTCTTTTTGTGGAAGGCTAGCTCCCTGGGATTTACCAATATCTTCTCTCTTCTTTGATGAACACTTCCTCCAAAAGTGACATCCTCCAAGCATCACAGAATAGTAGACATGATTTAACATAAAAGTGGACACAGATTTTTAGGACAGAGTCTTGGGACTCGTTGACACAGATCAGGGAATGGCTCTGCTGTCTATGCACCAATTAATTATGTTTATCCAAGTAGTGAGGTAAAACTTCAAGAGAAAAGATTTTCTTTTAAACTAAATTAATTTTTTACTATATTCTACCTTTTGGCTAATTGTTTGTGATATTTTAAAATTTTTACCAGTTAATAAAATATTTTATATTAAGTCAAGCTTTTTATCTTGATCAAGTCCCAATAATTCATTTTTGCTTTTGTTTCCCTTGCCTCCAGAGATATGTCCAATAAGAAGTTGCTGTGGCCAAGGTCAAAGAGGTTGTTGCCTGTTTTCTTCTCTAGGATTTTGATAGTTTCCTGTCTTACATGGAGGTCTTTCATCCATTTGAATTTATTTTTGTGCATAGTGTAAGAAAGTAGTCTAGGTTCATTCTTCTGCACGTTGCTGTGTAGTTTTCCCAACACCATTTGCTGGAAAGACTGTATTTTTGCCATTGGATATTCTTTCCTGATTTATTGAAGATTAGTTGGCCATAGATTTGTGGGTTCATTTCTGGATTTTCTATTCTGTTTCATTGCTCTATGTGTCTGTTTTTATGCCAGTACCATGCTGTCTTGATGATTACAACTTTATAATACAGGTTGGAGTCTGGAATTGTGATGCCTCCAGCTTTGGTTTTCTTTTTCAATATTACTTTGGCTATCCAAAATCTATAAAGAACTTACTGACCTCAACACCCAAAGAAACAAATAATCCAGTGAAAAAAAATGGGCAGAAGTCATGAACAGACACTTTTCCAAATAAGATATCCAGATGGCCAACAGACTCACGAAAAGATGCTCAACATCACTCATCATCAGGGGAATACAAATCAAAACCACAATGAGATACCACTCACACCTGTCTAGAATAGCTAAAATGAACTCAGGAAACAGATGTTGGCAAGAATGCAGAGAAAGGGTAACCCTTTTGCACTGCTGGTGGAAATGCAAACCTGTGCAGCCACTCTGGAAAACAAGAGGAGGTTCTTCAAAAAATTGAAATTACATCTTCCCTATGACCCAGCAATTGCACTACTAGGTATTTATCCAAAGGATACAAAAATACTGATTCAAAGGGAGCACATGCATCCCAATTTTATAGCAACACTATCAACAATAGACAAATTATGGAAAGAGCCCAGAGATCCACCAAATTATAAGTAGATAAAGAGGATTATATGTATAAAATGGAATATTACTTGGTGGTGAAAAAGAATGAAATCTTGCCATTTGCAAAACCGGGATGGAAATAGAATGTGTTATGCTAAGCAAAATAAGTCAGTCAGAAAAAGACAAATATCATATGGTTTTACTCATATGTGGAATTTAAGAAACAAAACAGATGAGCATAGGAGAAGGGAAAGAAAAATAATAAAAACAGAGAGGGAGGCAAACCCTAAGAGACTCTTAAATACAGAGAACAAACCGAGAATTGCTGGAGGGGAGGTAGGTGGGAGGTGGATGGACTAAATGGGTAATGGGCATTGAAGAGGGCACTTGTTGGGATGATCACTAGGTGTTATATGTAAGTAATGAGTCACTAAATTCTACTCCTGAAACCATTATTACACTATATGTTAATTAACTTGGATTTAAATTAAAAAGAAAAGAAAAAGCATGGCTGAATTTTAAAAACATGAATGAATTATTTACTCATTTTGTTCTTCTCGTTTATATAATGATTATCCTCATAGTTGGTCCTAACAATAGCTTATTTGAATCCTTAGACCTGGGTTACACATTTTAGCAGTTGAAAAACATTTTTGGCTACACACCACATTCAGGGCACTAACTGTGCTTGGTCCTGAGCATATAGTGATGCTGATTTATAGGTACTTTGTTGATGATTCCATCCTCACAGAGCTATCACATTGATAGGAAGAAAAATGTACACATTAAAATGAAAGTAAATTGGGTATTTTAAATAATAAACATGGATGATTTAAAATTGAAAAATGTAAAAAAATATTTTCTGTGACTGCTGACATTATGTTAACCTATAGCTCTCTTAGAACCACTGGATAAGTAAAGAGACTCTATACAGAAAATTGACCAGGTCTATCCTGCTTACATGTCTCTCCATAAATAAAGAGGATAGAATTCCAGTTCTTCAGAATATTTTGAAGGGCAATACTATCCATGCCAGCCTCCACCTTGTATTCTTTTATTTCTTCTTTAACTTGATACCACTGGACCAATTAGATGAGTATCTCATGCTCAACCCTGGCAGTTTCTGTTTTTCTTCATCTCTTCTCCAGATCTGGCGTTAACAAAGATATTAACCAATAGCAGTTATAGCCTATCATTGGCATTGTACTTTGGCCTAACAAAATGACAAGCTCCTTATCCAGCATTCGTAGAAGCATTGAAAGCATCTTAAGTAATCTTTTAAAATTACAGCTGAGGTTTACATCAGCTAGATTTACCAGCAGGCACTTTCTATGTCATTGCACTAACTGAACTGCATTGCAATATGATTCTCCTTAGCAAGAAATTCCAGTGTTGATTATCCAACTATACTTCCAAATTAAAGAACTGGTATCCTGGACAATATGTAATAGGTCAGAATGTCTTTGATTCTCCCAGTGATGTAGTTCCCATCAGAATAAGAGAGTAGCTCCCTTAACCTTAGAAGAAAAAACAGCTTTGCTCTAGGTCATGCCTATGGCAAGTGTATTGTTCCATTAGGGATGCATTAATAAACTTATTTTCATTTGCTAGGTGAGGTTTAAAAGATTGACTTTATTTTGTGAATCTTGGTCTCTGTGACTCTAAAAGTAGAAGTAACTCAAACACTGGGATAGGATAGCTCTGTGGTAGATAGGATTGCTCTTTCAAAATTCTACGATCAGGTATGTATTTACTTTTAAGGATGGCATGCTTCTTTGATAATTCAAGGACCAGGACCAGGACTTATTTTTTTATGTATTTTTTTTTTTTTTTGAGAGAGAGAGAGCACCCACATACACATGCAAACTGGGGAAAGGAGCAGAGGAAGAGAGAGCATTTCAAGCAGGCTCCACTGACTCAGCACAGAGCCTGACATGGGGCTCAATCCCACCAACCTGGGATCATGACATGAGCCAAAATGAAGAGTCAGACACTCAGACAAAACTGACTGAGCCACACCGGCACTCCAGGACTAGAGTTTAAATTCTGTGTCCACAGCTAGCCTTAGTGCCCCTATGTAGTGACAAAAGGCTGAATGCCAAACCCTACTCTGTTAGTAAACAATACCCTGTGTCACTTCCCTGGCAAAATCACTTCCTAGTTTTTTTCATAAACCAGTTGTCCCTAATCTGGAATTTAGTCCATTCTCACTACAAAGGGTAAGTACTGCCTCATGGGCATGACTTAATGAATGGTTAGCTCAGTGTCTATTTATTTAAAAATGCCTACAGCTACATCAACAGGGTGTCATGCGGAAGATGAGTGTTAGTTAATCCTTGGGGAGAGATTTTCTATACCTAAATATGATCAAGAAAACTTCATTAAGCACTGTGTCTTTACAGTAATAACCTAATTTACTGTTTGAAATTGAGTCTAACTCAGGAAGAGAGAAATTCTGCTTTTGCTTCCATCATGGACATATCAGAAGTTTTCGGGATGTTGCACAAAGCCCTAAAGCAATTAAAAATGCTTAGTGGCTGCTGTGAAAATAAAACAGCCATCAAAGAAGGTGAAGCGCCCTCCTTTTCCATCCCACACACCTCAACCACAAGGTCTATTTTCCTGTCTGCTTCATCTGTGCAATATTTATTTGAATAAAAGATTTCATTGATTATGAAAAGAAAGAGAATTAGAGAGAGAGAGAAAAGTAAAAACCACTGTTCTATTTAATCAACTAAAATGATAATTTTATTATAAATTATTTGGATAGTCACAATTGTACATAACTCATTTTATGCTTAAACATAAGTTTGTAAAGGTTTGTCTGAAACCATAACAACAAAACAATGTTTTGTTATTGTCCCTATGTTACCAAAGATGACTGGCTATGCCTAGTGGGAACATTGCTGTATACATATGTGAGAATGTCTCATACTATACAACTATGATAATGAGAGTCTGCACATAAAGTAATGCATAATAGCAAATTATGCACTAACATTTCTAAACGTGTCAGCAGAGCCAGTAGGTTCTGATGGAGCTTACTGGTTGCTGTCTTTTGGTAAAGTATGATGGAGATCAATGATGACAAACAGATTTTGTAATTTTCACTTCTTGGTTCTATCAAAGGTAGGGATGAATTTTTAGGTAGTCTCTGAGCAAGTTTAGCATATGAGCACATTCTCTTGCAATTGAGAATGAGGCATACTATATAAGAACTCTGAATCTTTCCCAAGCTGTTGTCCAGATTTTGTGGGGTCTTGGAAGTCATACGTTCCAAAATCAATTTGATGTTCTTGATTGCTAATGTTTGCTTTATGGCCTTAACACTAAACATGTGTATACACATGTGGCCACTTCACAGCCTAATGTCTCTGCATTTGTGCAGACTGTCAAACTGCACTTAATTCACCTAAGGGGATCTTTCCCATGAGATGGGTCTTTCATCTTCACAAATTTGAGATGATGGAATTTGAATAAGTTGTATGACTGGATTTAAAAGCCCCCTTTTCAAAGTGTTCCATTTTGAAGATCTTTTGAGGATAGGAGGAATACAATTCTCAGCCTGCACTGATACATGTAATGAAGAAAATCTGTCAAAGCCTACGTGACTTATCTCACATCTGATTATTTACACTGGTTATTTACTCATATAAAACTTTATCAACAATGATACATGCTATGTGCAATACTCCAGAGTAAATACTTTAAATTAAAATAGTATTACTCTGTAAAACTGCTTCACATTTTAAAATTGGGGTGCATTTTTAGAATGTTTAATTAAAAACAAATTGTAGCTACCCATTTCCCACATCTTTATTTTCTCCTGTTTCTCTCTTGGCTGATAATATTAAGCATTCTTTTTCTTATGAGTGAAGTATATAATTATGATGTGTATATTATCACTTAGTTTTTTTCTTAAGATTTTTAGAATTAATATGAGTTGCTTTACCACAGAATTAGAAATAAAAGTAAATTGCCTTATATCACTCCTTTGTTAGCTTTGATGTTGACATCAACTTAACTTTCCTGGCAACAGAAATATATGCTACTCATATAGAGTTTTTATCTCATTCAATGCCAAATGTTTGCCTATGAGATAAAAGTGTATATTCCTATTATAGAATATTGTTTTGGCTTGGTGTAAGAAAAATGAGAGATATAGAATTAGTTGATTTCAATTTGTTTTGTAAGTTTCACAGAGAAGTTCAAAAATAAGTGGGCATTTTAAATGTTTGAAAGACTCCTTTACCTCCCTTTTCTATAACTCAATTATCTTTTTTTAAATGTTTATTTATTTTGAGAGAGAGAAAGAGACAGAGGATGAGCAGGGGAGGGACAGAGAGACAGGGAGACACAGATCCAAAGCAGGCTCCAGGTTCTGAGCTGTTAGCACAGAGCCTGACATGGGGGTCAAACCCACCAATGATGAGTTCATGACCTGAGCTGAAGCTGGACGCTTAACCAACAAATCCACCCAGGCACCCCTCTCCCCTCAATTTTCATTGAGTTTTCTCTACTTCATTACTAAAAAGATATGTTTGGTCTTGTCTCTTTTATCTTTGGTTTCTCTCAGGTATAAACATTACCAAATGACCTCATATTATCTATTATTTCTTTAACTGTTTATACAAAACTTGATGTTCACTCTTTCAAATGTATTTACTTCAGTGTACTCTGATTTTATCTATTAATTGGGTACAGGTATCTTCATAGTTAAGTTCTGAATAAATTTGATAGCCAGTGAATCTAATTTTACTCATATCACTGAAATCAAACAATTATATGACACTATTACATTTACCTAAAAAGAGCATAACAGAAAGACTCGATATGGTGTAGCACATTTATTGTATCCATATGGACATGTTCTAAGACTTGACTGAAAAATCAGAATAATCAGAAAACTTGTCAAATTATGTTTTTCAGATCTTGTCTCATTACTTAGATTCCACTAAGCAAGAAAACATGTTGAGCAAACCCCTAAATTGTATTTCTCAAACTTATACTCATTTATTTGTTCATTTACCAAATATAATTTGAGCATCCTAAGTAGCAGACATTGAACAAGACCCTCAGGATATGGAAGCTGTATTTCCTATTCTTTTGGAGTTTACAATCCTGGCTACACCATGGGTGAACTAATCTTTGTAATACTTTATAATACTTAAACTTTCTGTCTTACATATGAATCATAATGGTATCTTACATTATCATTTGGTAGTGGAGAAAATTAAATGAAAATAAATATAAAGTGTTTTACATCAGTGCTGGTTTGAGAATGTCAGTTCTTAGTTCTTAGTAGTAGTAATAGTATTAACAGTACCATCTAGGAGAGATAAACATAAGAAATAATTAATTTATAAATGATAAAAGTGTTATAAAGAAGTACAATATCTAAGGAAGAATATAATAAAATAATCTCACGAATATAATTATTCAACTCTAGATAATTTCCCTAAACATGTAAAGGTATAAGTGAGGCTATTGTATATCCATGATAAAATATTAAATAACACTAAAATTTATAAATGAAATCATAATATGTAGGAGTATCTTAATTCATTCATATTGTTTTTTCCTAGAGATTTATCTTTAATTTTTCTCTATTTAACTATTTTTAGATAAAAGGTCAAGAAGGAAGCCTTAGCAGGTTGGGGAAAAATGATCAGGTTTCAAAATATAAAACAGATGAAAGAATATATAAGGATATATTAAGATGGGTTTTTCATAGCCATGGTCTTGATAGCAATAATAAATAAGCCACAAAACATTCCAATCAACCTCACACTCTTAATAAATCCACATCTCTTAGATGTACTTATACTAAAGAAACTAGTGATCTAATTGTGTGGATGAGTTCTATATTTTACTACTGAACATTTGAAAATATGTTTGTGTATTGATAATTAAAAATACAGTAAATCCTATATACATGTCACCACAATTTGTATACTAAATGCTTAATGAACATGTGAGTCTAAGGGAGTAGCAAAATTATATTTGAATTACTGTATTAATAATGAAATTAATGTGTCTTAGTGTCTTTGAACTTTCTAGGCCCAAGATGGAGCCACTTCTTCTTGAGGGTGCCACAAAAACAAACTGACACTTAGATAAACTTTTATGTCCCTATAAATGCTCTGCTAGATCAGAAATGTAGTATATCAGTCAGATAATCCCCTAATGCCAAGCCAACTCTGGGCCTTCTCACCCGAAATAAGTATGAGAATATGGCCTCCACCAATCAGATATTTTCTATTTTTCTCTTCCTTGTTCTTTATTCTTTATCCAATAAAACCTTTCCGCATTCAGCCTCATTTGGCGATTCTCTAAAAGGACACTGTCTGCTTCATGAAATGTTAATGGTTTTCTGTATCATCTAAATTGTCTTCTTTAATCATTTTTTAAACAGCTTTTGACAGTGAGGAATGAGATCTGAGGCTGAGTGCTGAGGATCTATGGGAGAAGTCGCACAGATGAGGCACCTGCTGATCTCTTTGAGCTCACTGCTCCTTTTGTCGTTACCTGAAGCTGTGGGTAAGTCAGTCTCAGATTTGAGTCCCATTTCCTTGTATGCAGGAATCTGATCAAAACACAGTTTACTTATAATTATATATGTGTATATATTATATACATATATAATGTTTATGTATATATATTACATATAGTAATAATATAATATAATATAATATAATATAATATAATATATATATTTATATTTCTCAGAAAGGTCCTGGAAAGGTTCTGCAATAGTTACACTGGGACTCTACAATATGTGGCAGCCATTAGGAGACTATAAAATCAAGGTAAGTCCACAGAATGAATCCCTGGAAAGTATTGACAAAAAAAAAAAAAAAGACAATAAATTTGGATTGTTTGACCATCAAAATCAAAATCTAAGTACAGGTCAGACTACTAAAAGCCAATAGGATGTCCACCACTATTAAATCTTCTTCTGAAGGAAATAACAGAATATTGCTAAGGGGAAGTTGGGAAGCCAAAGCCTTTGATGGGTAGGGATCGAACACTTAAAAGCTGTTAGAGGGGCACCTGGGTGGCTCAGGTTGTTAAGCGTCCAACTCTTGGTTTCAGCTCAGGTCATGATCCCACGGTTTCAGGATGCTGACAGCATCGAGCCTGCTTGGAATTCTCTGTCTCCCTATCTCTCTGTCCCTCCACCACTCTCTCTGTCTCTGTCTCTCTCAAAATAAATAAACAAACTAAAAAAAAAAAAAAAAGCTGTTAGAGTACTGGCCACCTAATTCAAAGACACCTATGCTAGAAGTAGTGGGTCACAAAATCGATTATATTGACACTAGGTCACCTGCCAACTTTAAGAAAATTTCTGTGTAACAATGTACACTGTAAAATACAACAAATTCTTAACCCAGCCACATATATGAATCTGGCTCAGAGAGACCCAAGACTTAGCTAAAGAAATGGGGTCCCTGAGTTTCAAAGAATTGAGAATACCACTTCAGGCACACCTGGTTATTTTATGTCTCAGAATTTATGCTTCTGAGACATAGAATGGAAAAATCTTACTAAGACAACCTGGAATTACAATGGACATTATGGAGAATATTCCAGTTACACAAGATTGTTTAAGAAATACACACTTCTTAAGATTTAAGAAGTACACACATCTAAATACAAGGATTCCTAAATCACAAAACAGAATGTGACACCTATTTTAATTGGCTTGCAGAAGTCTCCAGAGGCTTCAAAATCCCAAAATAGCTTTATCAAAAGATTCAGTGCAAAAGGCTAAAGAAACATTTAAGATCCCATGACCCCTACTGCTCCCCTCCATTCTCCTTTACCTGAGTACTCAGTCTACTAATCCTCTATTTGAATTAAAAAATTAAAATTAATGGAAGACCTTGCTAAATTCAGTAGATAGCAGGGTTACATTCTCTACTTTACACCCACTGGCTCTGGAGCCTAAAGTTGGAATCCTAGGAAGACTGGCAGAAGCCAGGGAAGGGTGAGAATTCTTACTAGAGCCAGTTCTCTTGGATCTCTTCTGCCCAGGTGAGAGAGGAAGGTAAAATTTCACATTGCCCTTCTCTGGCCCAGGGACAGTTACTGCTTTCTTGTTTTGTTTGAGACCGTGGCTTTGCTTTCTGCCTGCCAGGGACAAGCAGCTTGTCAGTTTTTGTGCATACGGGCAGCTCAGCTGGCAGGTAGGGGCCCAGACAAATGGGTGCATAGAAATATGTTGAACTTACTCCATTTGCATCTGGGGTCCAGCAGACTGTTGTTGGCTTTCAGGGAAATTTTCTTAAGTCTTTCTTTTTTTATCTTTGGGAGTGGCCCTAGATCCTTGGGGAATAGTACCTTTTCCACCCTCTTTGAGGTTGCCCCTTCTGACCTTGTGTGTTTAATACTGCCAGGAATACTTTACCCTTTGTCCTGGTGAAAATCTGACAAGGTATTTGAAAGCACTTTTTTTTCTTTCTTTCTTTCTTTTTTTAAGTAGTTTCATGGTCAGAAGTCGGCCAAATTGGAAGCTGATATTCAAATCCTGACAGAATTTTTTAAGGCCTTCTTCCATAAGCTAAATGAAACCATGTAACAGAGGGGTGGAAAAAAATATCCATTTTATCTTACTGATTATTTCATCTTGAATATTTATATTACTGAAAATGTTATGTTAAAAGGTTTTTTATCAAGGTGTTTATCATTTTCCCCTTGTAGTTTTGTCAATTGTTTGCCTTATATATGTTGAAGATATATTACCATGTGAATATATTTTAAGAATTAGTGTATTATTTAATGGCAGTCACATTCATTTTTATTTTGACCTCATTCATTTTAATATGTATATTGTACTTAACAAAAATTTAACTTCATCTATAGATTTCTTTTTTTTATGAGAAAAGATATTAGAAGCTTTAATTCAGTGACCCTCTTATATGATGAAGAGATTAAATGCTATACAAGGTTTTATGTTTACCTTGTTTTTCTACCTATTATACGAGACTTCAGGTTTCCTTTGATTTTTACCCTATATATATATATATATAGATTTACTATTTGTTAGATTGATTTACAAGTGTTTATTTTTCATTTAGAAATTCCTTTAATGAGTTTTTTAATGTTAAGTACATCAGTGGCTTTTGTCTAGAAATACAGTTAATTCACCTTCTCGAAAACATATAGGTAATTATAGGTTGACATTTTATTCTTCAAAGGTACTAACTCGTTGTCTTCTTTATTCTTTTGCTGTTCTTACGAAGGAAACAATATGTAGATAATCTGCCCAATCTCTTTAGCTGTCTTAAAATTTTTTTCTCTTTAGAATTTTTTAATAACACACTTTTAGTTATTCTATCTGATTAATGGTTTACTTTATTTAACACAGTTTGGGATATGTTATACTTCCTGAATATACGGATTGGATTCATTAAACGATTAAAGAAATTTCATAGTCATTACTTCTTTCAATACTACCTCATCCACATTTTCTTTTTTTTAAATGTTTCTATTTATTTCTGAGAGAGAGATACAGAGAGAGCATGAGCAGGGGAGGGTCAGAGAGAGAGGGAGACACAGAATCTGAAGCAGGCTCCAGGCTCTGAGCTAGCTGTCAGTACAGAGCCCAATGCAGGGCTCAAACCCACAAACTGTGAGATCATGACCTGAGCCAAAGTCAGATGCTTAACTGACTGAGCCACCCAGGCATCCCCCTCATCCACATTTTATTTTTCCTCTTCCAAAATTTAGAATATGACACACCAGAACTTCTGATGTGCCATGTCTCTTAAGCTATGCGTTTTCACTCCTCTGTCTCTGTGCTGTATCCTTAGTAACTCAGTCAACTGATTTTTTTTAACTTACTGAATTCTGCTTTATATCTGTCTGAACTACTATTTCACTGATGCATTATTTTTTATCAATCACCATTTTATTTCATTTCCAGAATTTTAACTGGTTCTTTTTCAAATTTGTCTGATTAATTTTTCATACCTTTAATCCTCTCTATTATTTTTACATTTATTATTATTATTATTCATGAAGTGGCTGATGATGTGTGCCACATATATCTTGTTGAAGAGAACCCACTGCAGAAAGCAATACTGCTGCTGACACTTTGGGTTTTCTAGAATAATCATACTACCAATATTTTTCCTTATTTGCTCTCAGCCAATGACTGGGCACATTGGGGTTACCAGAGATGGCCCATTAACATTCTATGTATGAAGCTTCCAATGAATGACTCTTCATCAGACTGGCAGAGTCTTCCTCACAAATTTGACGTAGTCTAACTCTCTTCCATATCCAATTCTTCCTTCTTTCACAATTATTAGACATACCTACTCTTGATTGCTCTCCTCTACCCATCATTAGTATTTCCACCCAAAAATGTCTTGTATATCTAAGTCTGATATGGCACTTGAGTTGCAAAGTATACTAAAAATTACAGTATTTTCTGAATTGAATTCTCCAATATATAGTTACTCTCATTTAATCTGGCTTATTTCCCCATGTGTTAGTAAATTGTTCTTAAAGTAAAAGATATTTTTAGTATTTTTCTTATGATTTTCTTTCTTTTTTTAAAATTTGCATATAGCTGACACATAGTATTATATTAGCTGCAGGTGTACAACATGGTGATACAAGTCTATACATTATGCTGTGCTCACCACAAGTAGAGCTACCATCTGTCACCATGCAACAGTATTACACCATCATTGACTATATTTCCTATGCTGCAACTTTTATCCCTGTGACTTATTCAATCCATAATTGGAAGTCTGTATATCCACTCTCTTTTACACATTTTGCCCATTGCTTCACCACACCCCTCCACTCTGACTACCATCAGTTTGTTTTCTTTGTTTATAGGTCTAATTCAGCTTTTGTTTGTTTGATCATTTGTTTTGTTTTTTTTTTTTAGATTCCACATATGAGTGAAATCATGTGTGAAATCAAATTTAACTTATTTCACTCAACATAATGCCCTCTAGGGCCATCCATTTTGTTGCAAATGGCAAAATCTCATCCTTTCCTATGACTGAGTACTATTCCTTTGTGTATGTGTGTGTGTGTGTGTGTACCACAATATGCAAAATATATATAAAGAACTTGTACAACTCAACATCACTCAATTAATCAATAATCTGATTACAAAATTGGCAGAGGATCTAAATGGACTTTTTCCAAAGAAGACATATAGATGGCCAAAAAAACCCATGAAAAGATGCTCAAAACTAATCATCAGGAAAATGCAAATCAAAACCACAATGAAATACTACCTTATACCTGTCAGAATGGCTAGAACAAAATGATAAGAAAATGTGGAAAAAAGGATATCTCATGCACTGTCAATGGGAACTTAAATTGGTAAAACCGTTGTGGGAAACACTATGGAGGTTCCTTAAAAATTTTAAATTTTATAACATTTATATAACTTATAAAAATTAAAAATGGAACTATGATCCAGTAATCCCCTTACTAGTTATCTACCCAGAGAAAATAAGAACACTAATTCAAAAAAATATATGCAACCCTGTGCTTATTGTAACATGATGTACCATAACCGAAGTATGGAAGCAGTTTCTAGAACAGATAAAGAAAATATGTTTAGTAATTTTTAACTGCAATTTTGTATTCCATTCTTGTAGTAAACAACTATTCATTAAATATCCATTTGAGACAGATATTTCTCAAGAATCCCTCAGTAAGTAAAACAAAATTCCATACTCATTTGTATCTTTCATTATATTAGGTGGGGAAAGTGGAAAGACAGATAATAAAATACAAGAAAAATAGTATTATCTATTAAAAGGTAATGCATTCTGTGGAAAACAACAAAGAATAGGGTAAAGGTAATTAGGATTGCAAAGTTTTGAAGAACTGTGTTGCAAATTTTTAAATTGTGGTAAAAAGCACATAAAATGTACTATCTTAACTTGTTTAAATGTACAGTTCAGCAGTGTGAAGTGTATTTATTCACATTGTTATGAAATAGATTTCTAATACTTATTTCACAAAATTAAAATTTCATACTCATTGAACGACTCCCCATTTTCTTCTCCCTCCAGTCTCTGGTAACCATAATTCTACTTTGTTTCTATGACTTTGACTATTCTTAATATTTCATATAAGTGGAATCATACACTGTCTTTTTTGTAGCTGGCTTATTTTGTACACCAATAATGAAGTAGCAGAAAGAGAAATCAAGGAATTAATCCCACTTAAAATTGCACCAAAAACAATAAGATACCTAGAAATAAACCTAACCAAGGAGGTAAAGAGCTGAAAACTAGAAAACACTTTTGAAGGAAATTGAAAATGATGCAAAGAAATAGAAAAATATCCCACACTTATGGATTGAAAGAACAAATATTCTTAAAATGTCTATACTACCCAAAGCAATCTACACATTTAATGCAATCCCTATCAAAATAAAACCAACGTTTTTCAAAGAGTTACAACAAACAATCCTAAAGTTTGTATGGAACCACAAAAGACCCCAAATAGCCAAGGTAATCTTGAAAAAGACAAGCAAAGCTAGTGGCATCACTATTCCAGACTTAAAGCTATATTACAAAACTGTAGTGATCAATACAGTATGGTACTGGCATAAAAACAGACCGATCAATGGAACAGAAGAGAAAACCTAGAAATGGACCCACACTATATGGTTAACTAATCATCAACAAAGCAGAAAAGAATATCCAGTGGAAAAAAAGACAGTCTCTTTAACAAATGGTGTTAAAAAACTGGACAGTAACATGGAAAATAATGAAACTGGACCACATTCTTACACCATGCACAACAGTAAATTAAAAATGGATGAAAGGCCTCCGTGTGAGGCAGGAAACCATCAAAATCCTAGAGGAGAAAATAGTTTTGACATCAATTATAGGAAATTCTTAGTAGACGCATCTCCAGAGGCAAGGGAAACAAAAGCAAAAATTAACTACTGGGACCTCATCAAAATGAAAAGTTCTGCACAATGAAAGAGAAAATCAACAAAACTAAAAGGCAACCAATGGAATGGGAGAAAATATTTGCAAATGACATATCTGATAAAGGGTTAGTATCCAAAATCCAGAAAGGACTTTGGAATCTCAACACCCAAAGAACAAATAATCCAGTTAAAAATGGGAAGAAATGAAAAGACATTTTTTCCAAAGAAGACATACAGATGTCTCACAGAGACAATAAAAGATGCTCAACATCACTCATCATCAGAACTACAATGAGATATCATCTCACAACTGTCAGAATGGTTAAAGATTGACAACTCAGGAAATAGTAAGTGTTGGTGAAGATGTAGAGAAAGGGGAACCCCCTTCCACTGTTGATGGGAATGCAAACTGGTGCAGCTACTCTGGAAAATGGTATGGGGGTTCATCAAAAAGTTAAAAATAGAATTACCCTATGACCCAGCAGTACACTACTAGGTATTTACTCAAAGGATATAAAAATACTGATTCGAAGGTATACATGCAGCCCAATATTTATTTATCATTATCAACAATAGCCAAATTATAGAAATAGCCCAAAGTCCAATGACTGATGAAAGGATAAAAAGAAATGGTACAGGGACACCTGGGTGGCTCAGTTGGTTAAGCATCTGACTTCGGGTCAGCTCATGATCCCACGGTTCATAGGTTCGAGCCCCACATCAGGCTCTGTGCTGACAACTAGCTCAGAGCCTGGAGCCTGCTTCAGATTCTGTGTCTCCCTCTCTTTGACCCTCCCCTACTCATGCTTTGTTTCTCGCTGTCTCAATAATAAAATAAAACATTAAAAAATTTTTAAAAAAGAAATAGTACATATGTGTATACACATATAGACACACGTATGCACAATGGATTAGGAAATATTATTCAGCCATAAAAATGTATGAAATCTTGCCATTTGCAACAATGTGGATGGAGCTAGAGAGTACTGTGCTAAGCAAACGAAGTCAGTCAGAGAAAGACAAATACCACATCATTTCACTCCTATGTGGAATTTAAGAAACAAACAAATGAACATAGGGAGAAAAAGAGAAAAAGAGAGAGATAGAGAGAGAGAGAGAGAGGTGAACCAGGAAAAAGACTCTTAACTATAGAGAAAAACCTGAGGGCTGCTAAAGGGGAGTTGAGTGGGAGATGGGCTCGATGGGTGATGGGTATTAGGGAAAGTATTTGTTGTGATGAACACTTGATATTATATGTAAGTGATGATTCACTAAAATCTATACCTGAAACTAATATTACCCTGTATGTTAACTAATTGGAATTTAAATAAAAACATGAAACAAAAAGCAAAACAAAACAAAATAGCATAATGTGCTAAAGGTTCATTACTATTGTAGCATGTGACAAGATTTCTTTATTTTTTAAACCTGAATAATATTTTACTGTGTATATATACTATATTTTATTTATCCATTCATGTGTTGATGGGCATTTAGATTGTCCATCTCATGGCTCACGAAACAGGTTTCAGTGAACAAGGTGTGTAAAATCTCTTCCAGATCCTGCTTTCTATTCTTTTGGGACTACATTAACAGAGTTAAAGGAAAAATATGTAATAGAAAAAACATTTTCAAATGTCTAATAAGGAGTTAAAATACAGACTATATTAAGAACTCCTCCCACTCAACAATGATTAAAAAAACAATTACTCAGTTAAAAACAATAAAGTCCTTGAATAGACATTTCTCTAAAGAAGATTACAAATAGTCAATAAGCATATGAAAAGATGTTCAACAACACTGGTCATTAGTGAACTACAAATCGAAACCACAGTCAGATATCATCTCACACTCATTAGCAGGGCCACTATAAAAAAACCCAGAAAATTATGTATTAATGAGGATGGGGAGAAACTGGAACACTTGGGCACTGTTGCTGGGACTGCAAAATGTTATGATCTACATGGAAAATAGAATGGAGATGCTTCAACAAATTAAAAATAAAAGTACTTCGTGATCTAGCAATCCCACCACTCTGGGTTACATTTTTAAGGAGAGTGGGTAAGATAGATTTCATTAAACAGGTGGCATTTAAGCAACAACTTGAGGATGCTGAAGGAATCAGCTATAAAGTTGTGTGGTCAAAGAGTATTTCACTAGAGAGAACAGCTAATGCTAGATGCTGAAATGCACCTAGACTCTACGATAACCTGTCGGGAGACCCCAATAGCTGGAGCTAGTGAGCTAGGGGGTAAGAGTAATAGGAGGAGAGTTCAGAAGGAACTGGCATTGTTGGGCTGAGGTTAAAACATAACTGATGCTCCTTTGAAGCCTGTTTATAAGTATAATCTTTAGGGCAGTCTCTGTGTTTCCTCTGAGAATTGTATCAGACACTATTAACTGAATATTTGCTTGAGGATTTTATGGAATCTACATACACGTACACAATTCTTCATGAAAACCAAATTCTTTATATTCCTTAATGTAATTATCCATATTTTCTTTTTGTTTAAGTAATGTTGCCCCTGAATCCACTGTAGACATTACAATAAATATGATAATTATACTTTGTTATCTCTATAAACTCTTAAATTTCAGAAAACCAATATATCTGACTCCAAGGGTTTGAGATAAGAGGATTGGGACCTCCACTGAGACATCTGACTTTTTTCCCCTCACGCCTCCTTCTCTGAGATGGAAATAAAGTTTGACCAATAATTTTTTCTCAAGCTTTCTTTTCTAGGAACCTCATCTTAGATACAACATATTTTTAATTTCATCTTGTTACATATTTCATTATTTATACATTAAAACCAACTTAAATTTCGAATACATACAATACTATAGAAGATTCTGCCAATAATGATTACACTAATGAAGACTGAATCCTGCTAGAACCAGTTTCATCCCCATTCCAGGGCAAGAATTTCTGCCCCACTGTAACTGACCCAGTAAGGAAATACATAAAGAAACTTGTTCTCTTGAGCAGCTGGGACTTGGACCTCATTGTGTTTCTGAAGGTCAGACTAGAGCCAGAATCAATAATAGGTCCACAGCTTTACAAAGCTTTCCCCTGGATTCCACCTCCTTTTGTAGTTTTATGATTGCTCCTCCACCTGGTGCCCCTGGCCGGACCTCCATCCACCCACTAGGTCTGGATCCCTTTTCTGAGTCATATCCAACTTCTCTGTGAGCCTGAGCCCTTTCCCAGATGCTATGCATTTCCATGCATTCAAGACTTGGATCCTTCTCTGTATAATCTAGCTAGGATCTTTCTCCGATGAGATTACTAACAATCATGCTGTCGATGACCTTATTAATTAGTTAACACTTGCCCAGACTTCTATTCTAATGGCCTCTCACCAGCTCAGATGTCTTGGAGATACAACTCAAATTACATTTGAAGACTTGTGTCTAATCCCATAGTAAGAGAATTTCTTAAATTCTAAGCTTTTTTAATTCCTGGTTTTATTCCTTTCTCACAACTTTTGGAGATCCAGCATTCCATTGCCCTAAAGGAACATGGGTTTTGACTTACATACATTTCCAAACAAGAACTAGGAGTTACAGATGTAAAGCCTCTTCAATATACATCATTTTCACTCTGTTTAAATATTTCTAAATCTCAAATGAAAATGCTGTTACCACTAACAGAGTACTTCAGCATATGAGTCTTCATGGTCCAGTAAAGGCCAAAAAAAAAAAAAAAAACCAAAAAAACCCAAAAAACCAGAGAATGGGTCTAACAGACCCCAAGCTGTTTTATGGTAGATAAATGCCATATTCAAATAAAGTTAAACTTGATGTCTATATCTTTAAACTATCTTAACTCATTGCAAATATGTGTGAATTTCAAAAAGAAAGTATGAAACAAATTAAGTACATTGCAAAGCATAGGTAATGAAGATATCAGTTATGCTGAGAGAATATTCTATGTGGCAAGGGAAAGGGTAGACTAGCCAATGGAATAAATTCATTTCAATATTTAACAGTATTGTCAACATAACTTTTTGCTTATCATGTATCTTTGACCTAATCAGCAGCTTAAGATCTCATGATTATTAATAAACATGATTATCAAAGTGATTTTTCAACTATCAAAACTTGTTTATCATCCTAATCAGAATAGTTAGAACCACATTGGAATTGTCTGCAGTCGCTACAGAAACCATTGTTACTATTCTTTCATGTAAGTGAATGCATAGGAATCAGCTGTATAGTATCTGTGGCCATACCTGAGAATATATGACCAAAACACTTGAGAATATTCAATAAACTTCTTAAAATTCTTAATGAATAGAAAGAGATAGCTAACTCTTGGTGAACATTACATATCAAGCAAAATCAGTGCAATTAGCACTTAATCCTTACAAAAAAGAAAACCATCACATAAAGACATTAACTTAACAAATCAAAACCTCCCCAAAGGATGTGATGGAAACTTGATTGGAGTTGATTGTCTTTCTGGAGACAAGACACTATAGTAGTTAAGCTTATGGATTTGGGGATCAGATTAGGTAATTTCAAATCCTGGCATTAGTATTACAGTTATGTAATCTTAAATTATCAAGTACATTTAATGTGAATTAGAGAAATTAGTATCTATACCACACTATTTTTAGAAAGCTCTATATATGCAATAAGCATTCAATAAGATGACTATAAAAACTTTTGTTAATTTTTCAGACAGACTCTTTGCTCCTAACAATTACACTTACCCTGCTTCAGTGATAAAATAGTTACATGCAGTCCTTTTTTAATAGTTATATAGTAATTGTCAATGAAAGTATATCCAAGTTATTAGTACACATGAAGAAGCTGCACGTATTCAATTATTGATCATACAACGTGTTGTTACATTTTTGCAAACTGTTATTTAAGAGAAACAGTGGATACCTCTTATACCTTGAATTACAATGCTGATCGAATCTAAGTGTGCAATTTTCAACATATATGTTTACACCTGTTCCATGTTCTAGCACTTGTCAGTTTCGCATTGTTCATTTTCTGATGGTGAAATCTTTCCTTACCCTCCCCTGCAGCCATGCTGTACCACCTGCCATATTATTTTGCATAATAGAAAAGAAATACAGTGTTTATCAAATGTATGTATATGTACAATTTAGCTGCTGTTATTCTTAGGAGGAGCTCTCCAGATTTATGCAAAAAGAAAGAAAACCCTGTGTTCTTCAAAATGCTTGATGCTGTGAAAATTTTATCTACATAAGCTGTTCATTCTGTGTTAAATGCCACAGAAGGGATTTTACAAATTTACCATGCTTGGGGTGGGGGGAATATAATTTCTAGGCTGAATATTATTTGGTACATTTCCCATACTGTTAAGATAACTCTATGAAACATTCTATATTGAATGACTTGTAGTTTTCTAGATTTTCATTCCTACTGTGTGGCTACACTTATACCTGCCTGAATATACAGATTTTTTTTCACAAAGTATTCTAGAAATATAACTCACACATAAGCATGAAGAAAATCAAAATAGTAACTGTTTATTTTTGCAAACTGTTATTTAAGAGTAACAGTGCAAATAAATTCAAAAATTTTATTTCTAATCTATACTTAGAGATGTGTGCATAATTTGAAGGTATTTATTATAAAGCTTGTTATGATTTATGAGAAGCATAAAGAGAAATACTTCTGTATTTTCTATTGTCAATATTTACACAAGTAAAATAAAATTTATCATATGGGTATTGATGTCCCTAACATCATTTATAAAATCCTGAGAATATTTTATCTAAGGTAAACTTTTTTTCCAGTCAGAATCAGGAACTCTTTAAAGAATTTTTATTAACAAAGGCTAAAGTTCCAATTAATTTGTAATTTGAGTGCAGCTGCATAAAAACCAGTCCAAAACACAACTTCTAAAATGCATGTTTCAAGGGTGCCTTTTCCAAAATGCATGTTACTGCTAATTTACATTTTCATCAGATATAAGCTCCTTTGACTAATCAATATAATTTCACATTCTCCCTTTGGTATCCTGAAATTAGATTCAGAGATAAAATAAACCTTTACAAATCCTATGGAATGCCTACTGTAGAGTATGTAATTAAATAATCAAATGTTTTCACCAATTTATAAGGAATGTGTTTTTAGTAAGTGATAAGTCCAGAAGTTATTCTGCACATGAAATAAAGGAAAATAAAATACAAAATAAAATGTCCATTAAATATAAACTTTTATTAAACTATTAATAATCTAATCTTACTTGTACATGATAAAAGAAGGGGGAAATGTCAAGTCAAATCTCCATGTTACTGACTGTAAAAGTAAAAAAATTAAGATGTGAGATATCCAGCCCATGTTGTCAATAAAATTATTAACAAGCTAATAAAAGTAAAATACATATGAGATATTTATCAAACTCTTACCAAGTAAGACTTTATAGTTTATTTACTAAAATATATGGAATCAAAGTTACGCACTACTAACTAGTTGTGATGTCCTTAGTGAATTCAAATGTCTAATAGCAGCAATAAAGTACTTTTATTCTAATTAATCATCTACATATGGACTTTTTCCCAAAGCCCTAGACTCTGTGAAATTCCTTATAATTTTTGCTTTAAGTATTGTTGTCTCCAAATGTACACTTACATTTGAGATGTGTTTTGGCCACAGAATATTTGTAAGTTGTGTGGTCTGTGAGAAAATTTGTTGTTATACAGCACTGCGTCTCTGGCATTTGCTCACTGAAGACCCCTTTCCTCAATCATTATTACCAAAAATCTCACCGGTATTTTTCTTTTATTTGTTTGTTTATTAAAGTTTATTTTTTATTTTGAGAGAGAGCACAAGCTGGGGAGGGACAGAGAGAGAAAAAATTCCAATCACACTGGTGTCTGATTTCACACCAGTCTTCCCTTACTCAATTTCTTATCCTTGATACTTTCTAGTCGTTCCCCTAATCAGGGCTCAATGTCTTCTTTCCCTAAAACCAGACTATTTTCCTGGTTATCTCCCAGTATTCAGTCAGATATCATCCCACATTCTCTCCCTAAGAGAGGCCTGTTCTGGACCAATCTGTCTTTGGCAGCCATCTCATCTCCTCCATGGCAACCCCCACCATCCAACGTTCATTCCTCATCACTCAGTTTTATTTCTGTTGCAGCATCCACATCATTTTGTTCCTTTCTCACTAGAATATGAGAGGCAATGAGCATTCCTATGTTGCTTAAACTGTGTCCTCAGTGCTGGGCCTATGTGCCTGGCACGTACTCAGCCCAGCAATAGGGAGTGAAGTGAATGTGTGCATCTCTTACTCCTCTGAGGAATATATAATCTCCAAATACCTTTACAGCTGATCTCCATTTATCTCCAATGTCTAGAACTGCTGCTTGGCTTTCACATAGATCTGACAAACAGCCACATATGTGGGGGTGGGGTACTTGTCACAAACTCCAAATTAATTTTAAAGAATAATGTTGACATTTATCCAAAACTCAGTTTCTTTGCCTTCCAAACCTTTGCCTTATATCTCCCTAAAATATACAGCTTTTTAATCATTTGGATTTTTTACTAGAAAACTTTATATAGCTGAAGCCATTTAAAAAATATGCCAGTGTTACTTATTCACATTTTTGCTTAATATTTTTAATCTTATTTTAGTATTAAATAATTTCCCAAAAATAAAATAGAAATATGGCCATTCCTGGTAGTCAACTGATTTTTACCACATTAGTCTTCCTTTCCAGATGCCATGGTTTTATGTAGTGTAAATGATCCTCTCATTACCAGATGGTATGAGAAAGAAACTGCTTCAGGGAGGTATATGCTATATAAGCCTGTACATTGAATAGCTATAAAAAAGCAAAGCTTTGTAAACTAGCCAGTAAAGTATCTGAACTCAGCAGTGTGGACTGGGGAATGCAAACACTGAACTCTCCTTCTGACCAGATGTGGACATTCCTAATGGATGATAAGTTCAGTCAACCAATAAAATATTTTCAACTTAAAGCTTAAAGTGGTGATTACAATGCTAATGTTCTTTGCCTAGAAAGTATAACTAAAGCAGAGAGAGATACAATAAAGACAAGCAAATTATCTTTCAAGCCAAATATTTACCAGACTCTTTATTTACTCTATTTTTAGAATTCCACAACTTACACTATGCAAGAGATAGAATAATTACACAAGGATGGAGATAACTGCTGATTATATTTTATTATCGCTCTAAACCTAATCTGAATCACTGGTTTAATTGCAGTGATTCTAAATGTGCTTTTGCAGAAGAGGCATTTATCACATAAGTACTTATCAAGATAACTCCCAAATATTTACCTTCTGCTGATTTGAGATATTTTTACATGAATTTTCAACTATTAACATTAACTTGGCATGTATAGAACTCAATTCAATCTTCTCTCTCTAAATAGATCATTTTGCTGATTTTTCTGTTCACTCTATCGTTACCACAGATATAAACTCAAAAAGGAGTTACTCTTTGACTCCTGTGCTCCCAGCCTTATACCTTATTGTCATCAGTGAATTCATTATTCTTTTCCTCTGCTTAGCTCACTGTTTCATGCATTTATCTTTTTTTCCACTCCCATTCACAGGGGAGGACTTCATCAGTGACTATCTGAACTACAAAATGAACTTCAGACTTCTAATTTTCTAATGTGGATGAAGCATATTGTTAGCTGAATCTAAAATTTATGTTATTTCCATACATTATTCTCTTAGAGAACAATAAGGTCTCCCTTTCTCCCACTTCTGGGATAAGTTAAAACTCACTGAGATCATCAGGATCCACCAGGATCCAGCTCCTCCCATTCAATCTTATTTCCCAAAGAAATCAATGTGGAGTTATACTCAAATAGATCTCACATCTTGATTATTTTTAAGCTCCTAGAGATGAGGAAATATGGCTCTTAGCATCTTACCCAGCACTCTATCACCTAAAAAAATATATAAATTGCAGTCCATTTTTTTAAGATTTTATCTTTAAGTAATCTCTAGGCCCATTGTGGAGCTTAAACTCATAACTCTGAGATCAAGGATCTCATGATCTACCCAATGAGCCAGCCAGGTGCCCCCAAATTAGGGTCTTTTTTGTAAATTTTTATTCCTGTTTATCAAATGCTTGCTAGGGTACTGAAAGTATTGAGTAAAAAGTATAAAGTAATTTTAATTATCATTTAGTTTGTGCTATGCATTCAAAATACACAAATTCAAAAGTATTTATTAATTTCTTACTCTGTGTCAGGTACCATTCTAATCACTAGAAATATAAAGGTAAAGAAGATATGCCAAGTTATCATAGCTTCCTATTGCTATGAGCCCTCATGTCATAGACTAAGCCCTGAAACAGTTTGTTGATTTCAAATCTATATATGTATATGTATGTATGTATGTATGTATGTATGTATATATATATATACACACAACATATAGTGTGGGCACATATGTGTGTGTGTATGTACATGTAACATTTTTTTCTTGATTCCAAAAAGAAACTTTGTCAAAGAACACTCTTTTTAGTTCACTTCATCCTTTTGGCTGACCATGTATATTTCATTTACCAAGCTTAGCATTTTATCATGAAAAATCTTCCTCTGTCACTTTATTTCAATTCCTTATGTTGAAATCACAAGCATTTACACTTCCTCACCAGTGGATGTTACTTTTAAATTTTTCATCCCAACTCACCAATATTTATAAAATTGTCATAAAAGTAAAATAAGTGTCCAATGTGCAATGACTTTCTTGAATATATGGTCATTAGTTACATGGCCTGAATTATACAACATAAAGATGTAAATGAATTCAGAAAGTTAAGTGCAAACTGCTCTAGACTGGCACACAAAAAAATAAGAGTTTGGATCTATGTCAACATTAAATTTCATTTGGATATCTAAATTTATTATCATATTTATTCAACTAACTTGTTTGAGAGATATTCTTCCCTATCCCATTCCCATTTGGAATTAGAATAAAACTAAGCTCTCATAATATTTATCCCGGTTATGTGTAAATCTGCCCCAATTTTAAACTCAAACTGGTTCCATTCTGATCCTATCTACTCTTGGCTATCCACTTCAGGTTCCATGGCTCCTTGCCACACATTTTTTCTGGCCACTTAATTTGTGGACTGATTTCAAATTTTAAAAAATTTAGCTTATCAAATAGATTTTACTTTTCCTTCTCTCTGATTCTTGTGACATTAATTCTACTTTTGTCTCCCAAGTTAAATACAATCAGAATCTCACCCTGCCTTTGGCCCCAAAAGGGCAAAAGACTCACACAATTGATGATGACCCAGTTGGTTTGAAACCACAGAAGCCTCCTGGGTGAAGCCTGAAACAGGTCCCTGTACACAGAGGGCAAGTAGAGCCTGAAGAAAGTCAGACCACACCAAATTGGTAAGCGACAGGTTTAATAAGCAAGGGAACTTACAAATGAGTCTAGGGTGGCCACAGACAAGTTGATCTCCATACATGCCTGCCAGAATCTTAAAAATTTATATAGAGGCCTTGTCTGGGTTCAGTTACGTATGCCATCCAGATGATCTTAATAACACATTGCCGTCTCAAGGCTGTATCCTGAAAAATAAATCCCACTATGAGACCGGTGGGTAAATTATATATTCCAAGGATGGGGGAGGGAGGCAGATAAGGAGCCTCTGGGTCCAACTTGAGGGTCGACCTCTGCTCATGTCCTCTCTATGACCTCCTTCACTATATTTTTAATGGTTCATTTTATTCTTCATAAGGGAATCATTATGTTCTCAACTTACTCAATACGCCTCTTGCAATTAAGTAATTAGAAAAGTGTAAATGACTACAAATGAGAATTATCAAATCCTTATTAATTTCTTCATTCAAGGTAGACCTTTCATGAAGTCTATGTTTTTTAAATGACAGATATTTTTGACATACATGTGGACATTAATAATGTTGATAGAGGGAATGGGCCCATATAATGTTATCTATGATCCATTTATTCAACTGAAGAAAATCCTTCGAAATAATTAGTCAAACCATAGGGGAGATTATTTATCTAAATAATTAATTATAATGTTATGACACTTGCTCAATATTAGCTAATATTTTCAGTCTTTTAAAGTATTTCTAGGGGTGCCTGCATGGCTCTTTCAGTTGTGTCCAATTCTTTGTTTCAGTTCAGGTCATGATCTTAGGATGGTGGGATTGAACCTTGAGTGGGGCTATGTGCTAGGCATGAAGCCTGCTTCAGATTCTCTCTCTCCCTCTTCTTTGGCCCCTCCCTTGCTCACTCTCTCAAATATAAATAAATAAACAAATAATAATAATAATAATAGAATGTTTCTCTGTGTTACCAAATTTTATTCACAGTTAAGTTACATACATCAATAAAGATACATTGATCTCTTTTTGTAGACTGGAGATGCTAAACCACAAAGAAATTTTCTAAATTATAACCAAATTTATACTCTAATTTGGAAACTAGAACATATATTTTTTAAACAAGTAAAACCACCGAAAGAACTATTGATCATGTTGATCTGTATAATAGTTAATCTTTGAGATGCTAATCAAAACAGAAATGAACATCACTTATTTATGAATTGAGCTCTCTTTCTTAACTAGTTTGTGTGTGTGTACATTATATACATTATATACACACATATTATATGTGTGTATATGTGTACACACACATACTTTTTTTGAATATTTAGAGAGAAAGCATGTGTCTGCATGCAAGGGTGGGGTGGGGTGGGGAGACAGAGAGGTGGAGAGAATTCCAAGCAGTCTCCAGGCTCAGTCTCATGAACTGTGAGATCATGACTTGAGCCAAAATCAAAAGTCTGAGGCTTAACTGACTTTGCCACCCAGTCTCCCCTTGAATATATATTTTTAAAATATGAGTTGACCATCTCAATTTTTCCCAGATGGGTTTTATTTCATTAGATAAGTGTCCACTCTGATATATATTGTTATTTGCTTTGCTGAAGCAGAAACTTAACAAAAATTAAATTGTTTCTGTTTTTTAAATTCTGAGAATCCATTGAATTTGTAGGAAGTAAAAATTAAAACAACAAAAACATTTAACTACTTACATTAAGAGCAAAATGTTAATTGAGTTTGTTCTTTAAATTAAAAAAATAAAACACAACTGGCTGCTATCTCATTTTCTTTTCTTTTCTTTTTTTAAATTTATTTTTGAGAGAGAGAGAGAGTGAGCAGGGGAGTGCCAGAGAGACGGAGACACAGAATCCAAAGACAGACTCCAGGCTCTGAGCTGTCAGCACAGAGCCCTACGTGGGGCTCGAACCCATGTACCATGAGATCATGACCTGAGCTGAAGTCAGCCGCTCAACTGACTGAGCCACCCAGGTGCCCCTGCTATCTCATTTTCTGATGCAATCTCTCCCTTTCATTGTCATTATACAATGACCTATTCCCTTGTTCTTCCCCTCAGGGCTTTTAGTAAGCTTAATGAGCATAACAATGGTGATTAAAGTCTGTGGCTATACAATGTCGTAAGGTAGGATCCATGTTCTCATTGAAAAAAAACTAATTCATAAAAGCTAGTCAATTGTTAGGCTGACTTTCAATCTGAACAGTAAATTCTAATGCTATGCTTCAAAAATTTATCATAATCAGTGAAAATCAGGTACAAGATTGCAAATAGTTATTGGATTACACAGTGGTATATGATTAGGACTTAAAATACCTATTATTAGTTCATTCCAAGTCTATGTTTTTATTTATTTTTATTTTTTATTTTTTTAATGTTTTAGCTATTTCTGAGAGAGAGAGAGGGCATGAGCAGGGAAGGGTCAGAGAGAGAGGGAGATACAGAATCTGAAACAGGCTCCAGGCTCTGAGCTGGCTGTCAGCACAGAGCCAGATGTGGGGCTTGAACCCACCAACCATGAGATCATGACCTGAGCCAGAGTCAGATGCTTAACCAACTGAGCCACCCAGGCACCCCTCCAAGTCTATATTTTAAAAAAATTGCAATCATGTAAGTTCTCACATTAACTTCTCAGACTGTTATTAACCCTCAAGTTTCTGAAAAGTTGTAGAAAGGAGGTTAAGAAAAATAGTGCTAAGAAAATTATAACATCATCTATGTATAACTTGCAGAACAAAAAGAAGATAAATACAATACGGTTTACTTAGGGGAAGAGGCTTTCTATAACTGAAGGAGCTCTTGGTTGCACAACCTATAACCTTGTGAATAGACCCATGATACTATATATTTATTTTAAAAGAGTGCATTTGATAGGGGAATTATATTCCATAAAGTTGATATCCAGAAGAAGAAAGGAGAAGGAAAAGAAGAATAAAAAGAAAAGGAAGAATCACTACCAGCAGCACACCCAGTTTCTGGTTAATTTTAAATGAGATATAACATAAGGACACCACAACATGGCTAGTGTCCAACTAACAATATTTCATCACTACAGTGTCTTTCCCCTCTGTCACATTTAATCCATAAAGAAGAATTTCATTGGTTTCGTTGGTTACTATCTGACATGAGTAGGTCTTGCTAGATACAAGGGGTATGGCCTACTAGTGAGAGTTTAAAAAAGAAGAAGACCAAAAGCAAAGTCAAAAAAAGTCTAGAGGAACAAAGCAATATGCTGACACACTTTCTCAGGTATCAACAAATCATGGCCTAATTCCAGACTGCCATCTGTTTGTGCGAATAAAGGTTTATTGCAACACAGCCATAGCCATTTCTAAATGTGTTACCTGACTACTTTTGCACTATAATTACATAAGCAAGTAATTAGGGCTTAGGCTTCATGGAGCACAAAGTCTGAATATTTGCTGTTTATCCCTTTTCAGAAATTGTCATATCTTCATAACCTATACACTCAGTTCTTAATAATTTATATTTTTTTCTAAATATCTTAGTATAGTATAGGAAGGATTTGGGACTTTTTACTTGATAAGTCAGTTGGAACAAGAAAAGTTAGCAGAGTAAATCGCAACAGAATTCCAATTACCCTGAAGTTCATACTTTTTAATCCAATTTTTCTTCATTTTGATTCAAATAATGTTTAAGCAATGCTTAAAAATTTGACCTACATTCAACCATGCTCTCTTAAGGTCATGCCCCCCATGTCCTCACCAGTAACTGCAACACTTCCATTACCTCAACTCGAAGGGCCTCCTCTGTGACCAGAAACCCCTGTCCCCATACTCCATCCTTCCTGAGATTCTATCTCAGCAGTCCCCCCCAAATCCCTACCCAAGTCCTGTCCTTTGACCCAGCAGATTTCACGAACCCTCACATTTTCACGTGCCTTCTACCTTCCCGCCAGCTCTGTCCCCAGGTCCATGGGCTATGACCTATCCTGGTGAGCCCTTCTCACACCATAACTCTGCTCATCCCCTGGTGAGACTCCTTAACTAAAACCTTGTTCTCAGTTAAATCTAGCTCTGGGACTGGGTGGGCAATAGAGTACTGAACCTGGTTAGAGAAATTGAACCTGCTTCAAAGGGCACTTAACATTGTTAGACAATCCCATACCCAAGACCCTGGGCCTCATCTCCTATCTTCTCAAAACTCCAGCCACACTTGCTTCCATTCCTCAACTAAATGTCAGATTATAAAATGATGTATTACATATTCACATGATTCAGTAATAAAAATTTAAAACAGGATTTAAAAAAAGAAAAAAATTGACTGACACTGACAAAAGTGTATTAGAACCTAAGTGAGATGAGACACTATTGCAGGTTTACTCAGATTCTAAATCTGGGTTCTCATGGTAGAAAAGATGGGCATGTCTCCTGAAAGAAAAACAGAACCATTTTTTCTTCCCTTCTAATATATTTCCTAGGATTTCATGTGAACTATTTCCCCTTAAAATTGGATCTTGGTGTATAAAACTTTATGTAAAGTCCTAGGCCTAATTAGTTAACTATTGCCCCTTCCTAAGAAGAAAGGAAGAAGGTAACATGAATAATTCTCTCAGCAGAATTATTGCTTTCCTAAGGTATGGTAAATGATTCAGTGTATCTTCCCTGTGGTCCTTGAGTTGTTTCTTGTTGTTTTTTGTTCTGTTTTGGGGGTTTTTGGTTTGTTTTTTGGGAAAAAAATAACCTTCACAAGTTTCATGATGATAGATTTGGAAATTTCTGTTGAATATTTTTAAAGTGCTACAATATTTAGAATATATTTCTTTAACCAAACTATAACTTTGGTTGCAGTTTTTCTAAGATCTTCTTATAAATTAAGATGGAATAATCTACTCCAGCCACAATCAAGTTACAGTTCTCAATTTTCCAAGATGGGAGTTGTAGCTTGGTTTTCCGAAGCTTAGGAAATAGTCTTACATCATCAATACAGATAACCAGCTCTCTACCATAAATAAAACCCATTATATAGTTATCAGAAATCTTGCTGACAGAATTACTTAGGGAAAAAAAGAAAAAAGATAGTCTTTTATTCCTTTAACTACTCTATTTTTATTCATGGGATGATTTGCAGCAATAGGAATTGTGCTATATACTTTGGTCATATTACCTGAATTTCATATAGAATCATTTAACTAAAATTTATTCTATAACACTACCTTAAAATATAATTTAAAGTGAGGTGAATCTGGGTTGCTTAAGTGTCCAACTCTTGGTTTTAGCTCAGGTCATGATCTCAGGGTTTGTGAGTTTGAGCCCTACATCGAGTCCTCTCAGCATAGAGCCTCCTTAGGATTCTCTTTGTCCCTCTCTTTCTGCCCCTTCCTGGCTCCCTCTCTCTCAAAATAAATCAATAAACTTTATTTTTTAATATTTATTTATTTTTGAGACAGAGAAAGAGACAGAATGTGAGCAGGCTAGGGGCAGAGAGAGAAAGAGACACAGAATCTGAAGCAGGCTCTAGACTCTGAGCTGTCAGCACAGAGCCTGACACGGAGCTCAAACTCACTAACCGTGAGACTATAACCTGAGCCAAAGTCGGACACCCAACCAACTGAGCCACTCAGGCACCCCTAAATCAATAAACTTTTAAAAATCACTGAAAATGCTGTAATTCTATTTGATACATAGTTTTAAAATTATTATAAAACTGAAGAAACTGTCTAGTTGTGTCTCTGGGCAGTCCCTCTACAGCATCCCTGTGGAAGCTTCTATTGGAATATCAAGAAAAGTTTTTTCTTCCCTGAGAAATATCTGTTTCCTCTTTTATAATGAGAAGAGTGTAGCATCATATTTCCCACTTTACCCTGACTGCCAGATATTTCAAAGATTTCTTTTTAACTTTTTAAACATCTATTTTTGAAAAACAGAGAGAGAAAGAGCATTAGCAGGGGAGGAGCAGAGAGAGAGGGAGGCACAGAATCTAAAGCAGGCTCTAGGCTCTGAGCTGTCTATACAGAGCTTGATGTGGGGCTTGAACTCATAAACCATGACATCATTGAGCTGAAGCCCAACTCTTAACTGACTGAGCCTCCCAGGCATCCTTCAAATCTTATTCACAACAAATCTATTAACAATAACCATCAATATACTGCCTTTTTATTTTTATCTATATTTTTCCACACTTATTCACATTTTGATTATGTGTTTTATTGTGATACATTGGTCACTGTTGGAGTTTATTCTAAAGTTTTCCACAAACTCATTTGGAAGTATGGCAGAAGAAGCACAAAAACAAAAATAAAAAACAAACCTATAACCAAATTAAAAAATACCTAGGGTGGGGAGTGTGCATTTGTTTATTAAGTGTCTTTTTATTTCATGTGGAGGCTGGGTGAAAATGATGCTGCTTTGATTGACTGCATTAACAATATAGTAACCAGGTACCTGATTGTTGTTTCCTCATAGATGTTTTTAGTTCTTGCTTCCTTAGTAAAGAAGCTACATTTAGAGATAACAGCACTATCTTAGATTAAGAGGGAGAACAGAAAAGGTAAGTGCTCAGTTCAAGGTCTCACTGCCAGGAAATGGCAGAGTAAGTTCGAGGGATTCCTAGGTCAGCATTAAGTCTTCTCTAATGTACAGTTTTTACTAAGTTCTTTACTTAGGGTTTTATAATCACAATTTAAAAGTTACCTATCCTTTCCTCTTTTGAATGAAAACAAAATTAGCCAATCATAATTTATAAAGTAACTTTGAAATTTAGTTTTATTACCATAATATATTCTCAAAATGACTTTCCAAATGCTATATCCACCAACTTAGAGGTTTTAGTAAAAACATGATATTTTTCATATCACTTGATATTTTACATAAAAATATACAAAAGTATTCAAACACTGAAACATTCCCTTTGCATCTAGAGAAAGTTTATGCTCTTACTGCCACTTGTACATAAATTTTCAATTTTTTCTTCTATGGGTGGAAAAAAAAGCTAGTTTGCTTCCTATCAGAAATTAAAACACTCTTTGTACAGAAAACATTGGGTAACTGTATTTTTAAATAAGCTATTCACATATTTTACTTAATGTTTTACTATATGCTTTGTAATCAATATTTCAGTATTTCTTCTTATGTACTAGCAACTTTTCAGATACATTTTTATTTTATTTTATTTTTTTTATTTTTATTTTATTTCTAGGAGAGAGAGAGAGAGAGACAGCGTGAGCAGGGGAGGGTCAGAGAGAGAGGGAGACACAGACTCTGAAACAGGCTCCAGGCTCTGAGCTGGCAGTCAGCACAGAGCCCGATGCGGGGCTTGAACCCACAAACCTCGAGATCGTGACCTAAGCGAAAGTCGGACGCTTAACCGACTAAGCCACCCAGGTGCCCCTTCAGATACATTTTTAAATTCACAAAATCTCTATTAACCTTTTTTGAAAAGGTTAATTGAAAGAAGAGTATCTATTCATAATAATATTCACTTGAGTCAAGAAGTTTGAAGGAAGAAAATGACATAATGAATAACATTCTTTGAAGCAAAATACTGCATAGTCTGTGATGTGTTTGATCACAATTGGATTAATTGGGACTTAACAGTGATTTCTCTGAGTTGAAATATTGCTCAAAATTTTAAGGAATCTGTTGCTTGAGTATTTTTAAACAAATTTTTTTTTTTTGTCAGTTTTCAGGAATGGAAGGGAGGAGAGTTGGAAGAATCCTAATTTATAGTGGTCCTACTTGAGCTCTATTTGGCAATATGTAGGTGCACAGATATATTGTCATTAAAATCCTGATTTGAACACATCACATTTTGAAAACCAATTAGTTGAATATAGAGACTTAACATACAGTGTTTATAAGAATTTGATTATTTGTGGGATGCCTGTGGGGCTCAGTGTGTTAAGCTCAGGTCGTGATCTCAGAGTTTGCGAGTTTGAGCCCCACATGGGGCTCTGTGCTGACACCTCAGAGCCTGGAGCCTGCTTAGGATTCTGTGTCTCCCTCTCTCTCTGACCCTCCTCTGCTCCCACTCTGTCTGTCTGTCTCTCTCTCTCAAAAACAAATAGACATTAAAAAAATGTTTTTTAAAAGAATGATTATTCGTTATTCAATACAACACTGCTACAATAACAAAGAGTATCCATGTATGACAACTGCAATTGTTTTTAGTATCTTTATTTTTCTTTAACAATTTATATTGAAACACATACACTCACATATATGAAAGGATATACATATACACATGTATTTATGTATATACATACACATATGTACACATATACATATATACAAGAAAGTCTTTTAAATGAGTAAATGACAATACAAATTTTAAAACATAAAAACAGAACCAAGGCAAAGAAAGGAACGTCAGGATATCACTTGTTGTATATAATGCAGTTTGAAGAGATTTAATTTTTTAAATCATTCAAAACACATGATCAACCAAAGAGCTGCTAGAGATTTTCCAATTTATTAATTTCTAATTATATCCAAATACTTCAAATGTTTTCAACTATTTTTATCACAGTGATTTTTTAAAAAAATACAATAGTAAAAATTAGTGTTTACTGAGAAAATGCAATGTGTTATACTTAAATAAATCATATAGATTTATAGATTTTACTCTCAAATCTTAAACACAGGTAATGTTAGCATCCCATTTTAAAGATGGGTAATCTGCACTATACAGAAAAGGTACATAACTTTCTCAAGGACACACATCTAGTGAATATTGGATCTATATACAAATCCTTAAAATCTGGCCAAATTCTGTTCTTTTTCACTTCTCCACACAGCTCTCTTGATTATCAGGAGTTTCTGGCTAATTTGATCTTTACTTTTTAATGTTAGTGTTCAAACATCACCTTAAAATAAAGAATTACAAAGACGTAAGATTCTGAGATGCTTTCATCTACCTGAGTGATCTTCCTCCTGTGTAGAGTTATTGTTTCTAATGTGCAAAATATGTTTCAAATGGTAGTATAATTTTTTTTAATAATCAGGCAGCATAAAAAATAGTTTATAAGATTTGGTGTGTGTGTGATTTCTGTAGAAACTCAGATATCCTAAATTAATAATATGTAAGAACATGTATTTGAACTGAGGTAGGGATGATTGAAAATGTAAACATGTAGCTCTGGGTACTTCCTGGAAAGAGAAACTTGGAATGTTCTAGTAATTAAGGATAGCTCAGAATAAAAATATAAATAAAATTATGGGTTTTTAAAAAAGAACTGGGCGCCTGGGTGGCTTAGTCGGTTAAGCGTCCGACTTTCGCTTAGGTCACGATCTCGCGGCTCGTGGGTTCGAGCCCCGCGTCGGGCTCTGTGCTGACTGCCAGCCAGAGCCTGGAGCCTGTTTCAGTCTGTGACTCCCTCTCTCTCTGACCCTCCCCTGCTCACGCTGTCTCTCTCTCTCTCTCCTAGAAATAAATAAAACATTTAAAAAAGATAAAGAAAAATAAAAAAGAACTGAGGGAAATTAAAGAAAGGAAGGAAGAATACATTTGCCAACTGTCTTTTGTTTAATATTTGTTTCAGAATTCTGGATGGTAGATACATATTTTTCCTGCTGGACTCTCATAAATATTCTCTATATCTTTGCTTATATATTGTAGGTATTACATAAATATGAGAACAATCCTGAAATAAAAGGAACAGTAAGAGGGAATGTATGAAATACTTCTTAGAAAATGTATATAGACTCGGGGCGCCTGGGTGGCTCAGTCGGTTAAGCGTCCGACTTCGGCTCAGGTCATAATCTCATGGTTGTGGGTTTGAACCCCATGTCCGGCTCTGTGCTGACAGCCAGCTCAGAGCCTGGGGCCTGTTTCAGATTCTGCCTCCCTCTTTCTCTGACCCTCGCCTGCTCATGCTGTCTCTCTAGCTCTCTCTCTCAGAAATAAACAAAACATAAAGAAAGAAAATGTATATAAACTCGAAACCAGATTAAGTGCCAGTTTTCTTCAAGCAAACATCAAGACATAGCCTGAGATAAAACCAAGCTATGTTAGCAATTTTAAAAATAGCAAAGTAAATGTTAACAATAACACTGAAGAGAGAATGTGACCTTCCCTCCCAAAGAACCAAAGAAACAAAACAACTTAGAAAAGAATAGAGGAAACAAAAACACACATTGATATGTGTTTGTAACATTATTTTTAGTTTCAGATGATCTGAGGTTTCACCTACATTCAAGGTGGGACAGAATTACAAAATCTTTTCCAGGTATTATATTTCTTGGAAGTGTGTGGTGAAGAGGGAAGGAGAAGGTATAGGGCTTGAATTTCAAAAGAGAATGTATAAATGTAGGACAGGCACAGAAGCCCATGGTAACTCTGGTATTTTATTTGCTGTGATTTTGGGAATGGATAAATTCATAAACACACAATTTCATAATTCTGTATTAAGGGTTTCTTAGAAGTTAAGAGATAATCTTGCCATCTTTTCCACATCGCCATTCTCACACAAACTTAGTTTTCCAAATGAAGTAAATCAGGCAGATAGAGTTTGGGAGAACTGTCTAACATCACACAAGTGATCAGTTGCATATCATCTTGCATATCTGCATGGGAATGCATTTTTCCTGCCTGCCCTGGCAGCTCCTTACAGTATTTCAGTTGAGGCCTTGAAATCAATCAGGTCTGAAATGTCTTCAAAGCAAGCACCAATCAGCAGATTCCCCATCAACCTGAAAAGCACCTGGGAGATCCACATTGTCACAGAATCATATAAGTCATTTGGAAATGTGTTTTAATGAGGTGCTTGTCCTATGGGGAAAAGGCTTGATTCTAATTAAAGATGAAGCCAAGATATTTTTTTTGCAGTTTTATTTAATGATGGTTTGGGGAGGTCTTTTCAATTATAAAAGCTATATGACTTCATTTGGACAAATTTTAGGCATGGTTTGCAGTAGTATCCATATGTACTGAAATGAATACTAAGGAAATTTATATCATACTTTGTGAGGATCATTCTCAAACAGAAAGTTTTAGTGTTGATAGAAATATGTGGATTCTAAATTTATCAAATTGCTAGAATTTGGAGTTTTAAAGATCAAGATCCAAACCACTGAGTTGTTACAATGACTGATAAGTAATAGCTGAAGTCCTTTTAGAATCTCTTCTACTGAAGTAGAAGCCTGAGCTGTGCAAATGAACAAAAATATTTATTTGAATCTCTTACCCTGCTTCTATATTTACCCTAGAAATGGTTTTTCCAAAGTTATATTATTCCAGTGCTAAAGACGATTTTAAGATAATGAATTCAAAAGTTTCAAGCTTATTTCTAACTTTAGAAGCTGTTATGCTTGTACCATTAGTAAAATATTTTCCCTGGAAAAAGGAGCCCTGCTTTCCTACTGTCCTTAATTTGAGTAGTTATTGAAATGTGTCATGTTTTAGCAAATGTGGGCCTTTAGTTATATCTCTCTTATATCATTACACACATTTTCAATTTTATTATTGAAAAAAAGGACAAAAAATTAAGAAAAAGCTCAAGAGAGTATCTAATTATCATACAGGTAATTTTACTAGATTAATATATCAGTCCCATGCCAGTTCTTAACTCCATAAAGTATCTAGGCCAATTTTAACACTTCTCTAATTACCACTACCAAACTAGACAACTAAAAGGAAAGATGTATTTATAAGGATTTTATGAAATAATAGTCTGAGTCTCTCAATGATTTATTATAAAATTGTAGCACACGTGCTGACTAAAATTTAACAAGCACCAAGCAGCAACACTGTGATGGCCACTGGAGACACAGAAGTTTCTATGACTTGGTTCCTTGCCTCAAGGAGATCAAAACATATGAAGAAGACAGGCTTATACACAAATAATTATAATTTTTATTAAAGTATCATAACCCTAGAAGGTCACGAGAAGATATTTATCAATTATAATAAGAGAGATTAGGGAGAGCCTCTTGGAAGCAATGATGTGTTAACTGTTCAGGAAGACGAAAACAGAAAGAAAAATAAAAAGGAGATAAACAGGCAGGTAAGAAAATGGCAGACACAAAAGGAAGGTAATTTCTTATGGTTTTTTAATTCAGTATGTATGGAGGAGCATAGTATGACATCAAACCAAAGTTTAAAGTGGTGGGGGACAAATCATACTGATAAATGCATACTTTATTCTCTGACTAGTAGGAGCGTGAAGGTGACAGGACAAAATTAGATTTGCCTCTGTAGAAAGCTCAGCACTGGAATGAGATTGTTTCTGGTGCTTTGGGGAAATCTAGGCAAAAAGAACCTAATATAAAGTCCATGGAGATGAAAACAACGAGATCTGAGCTTGACTGAAGTTTGCCTTCGCCGGTTCGAGGGGTTGAACGCAGCATGATACATGCATGAAATGATTTTTTTCAGTAATTGCTACTAAAGTTTTGTTAAACATCCCACTTGCTGGGTAGGAAGGATAATTGTACTTACCAATTGATGATATCTAAGTCTACTCCAATAACTTTTCCATCAATTCTAGCTTAAAACTTCAAAAATTCATTTAAGACCATTCAAAGTGTCCTCTCAAAAGGCCCATGTCAAATTGCCCACAAATACAATGAGCTGTTACCTGCAGAAAGACCTAAGGATGGGGAATGTTTCTCGATACCTTGAAGGTAGAATTTCTCAGTTATAACAGAGTGAGTCTTTGATGTGACTCATTAAAAGGCAATTGCATGCATACTGATTGTTTTAGATAATAGGATTTTCAGATATAGATTAAAAATATAGGGGCACCTAGATGGCTGGGTTGTTTGAGCATCCAACTCTTAATTTTGGCTCAAATCAGGATCTCAGGGTCATGGGACGGAGCCCCCACATTGGGCTCTGGATTGAGTATGAAGCCTGCTTAAGATTCTCTCTCTCTGTCTCTCTCTCTGTCTCTCTCTCTCTCCTTCTGCCCCTCCCCCACTCACACCAATGATCTCTCTCCAAAAAGTTACATATATTAAAAATATATATTCAATCAAAATTATAAATTAAGAAAATAAAAGTTATGAAGGAATAAGATAAAATTTTAAGAAAATCAGGTTGATTTTTATAAATGAAGCAAATTAACTAGAAATTGTTAAAATGAATATATTAGATAAGGTTTAATAAGAAAGGGAGAGTGGCTATGACTACTGGTATGACCATTGGTATAGAAATTTGTTTCAGAAAGTGCATCTTACACAAATATGGAAAGTACTAGGGAAATGAAAGTCTGAGAGCTGATGTGTATTGAGACAAAGGATTCGTGATCCTTCTGTCTGAAGCACTAGCCCAGGTGGTAAAGCAGGAGTTCGCAGGCAAACCCAAACACTAAGCACATCCAGGCACTAGACTGAAGACACAAAGTGAGAGATCACAGAGCAATCTGGTAAACTCCTGCCTCTTGTGAGTCCACAGTCAAGCATCTGGTGGTTGGCCTTGAGTCAGTGTTAGCAGGGCCAGTGTTTGGGAAAACAAACTGAACGATAAAGAGTAAACAAACTGGGACTCACTGACAATCTATGTGGCTGAGACTTAACTGACCATGTAACCTTCTGAGAACAATGGCCACTGCTTAACTTCCACCCTTCCAATGCTCATGCATGTTTCTCATTTTGGCCACTTCAAATTCATACCACACAATCTAGCTATGCAAGCTTTGAAGCATTCTCATAATCATCTCTTAACCATATGTAAATCTACAAAATAGATATCATCAAAATGATATTTCCACCTACATTTATGTGATTCTTCATCTTAGAAAGACTAATATTCTAAAACTTAGGTAAAAGAGACTACATAGAGTCACATTTTATCCACCTTTGAGTAAGGTCATTCTTCTAGCTGAATCACCCTAGTTCTTTGATACTCTACAACTCAAATACTGAGATTTAAAGTTAACTGCTCTTGGCACATTTTCTGTAGGTAGTGAAAAAATGAGAGATTTAAAAAAAGGAAAAGAATTGGGTAATACACACCCACACACATGTGATCACATCAAAGAATAAACATAACTAGCATTAAAGTTTTTTATTTCCCCTACAACTGGTCACATGGTCATAGCTACTATTTAAATATTCTTCTCTTTGTCCTCAGCAAGTACATCATGGGCTCATTGTTTATTGCTTGGTGCATTTATCCAAACCTTCATTCTTGAAGAGTCGGTGCCAAGAGCAGTCTTGTCCTTATCTAGTTGTTTTAATTTTTCTATTGAAATTTATCAATGATAAATATCATAGATAAAAATGTGGATGCACTAGGAAATTCCCCCAAAGTCCCTTGCATTCCAGACTCACTCAACTGAATGAATTAACAATCCACTTTGCCTTTGATAGTTGAGATCACTTCTTTGAGAAAGAAACGTCGGGTTTTTTTCATTGGTTCAATGACATGATAAACCAAAAGTAGCTGGGTGACAGTTTCAGCTTCTAATTTAGTGGAACTATTGCTTTGTCCCTTTGTGAATGCAGTCCTCCCTTGAAAACTAATACCTGTAAATTATTAGAGCCCAAAGATACAAACCCAGGAAGCGAAATTTTTGTTAGAGAATCTTAGGGGTAATTTTGAGAGAAACACTCCCTTTGATATACGAGGATCCCTGAGCCCATGAAGCCTTGTTTTGAAAAACAAAGTGTCATATTTTGTTGCTCATTCAGTGAACAGACTGCATTGTTAAGGACATTATCCCAAACAACGTATAGCTTTTCACCTGAAATCATACAGTGTCTTCAAAAGGCAATTAAACTATTCTATCAGGCTAATTGCTTCAGGTGATGAGAAACATCATCACGGTGAATTACAGGAACTCATGAATTCTAAAAATCATTTACTTTAAATTAAGTTCCCTGGTCAGAAACGGTGCTCTGTGAATTACCATGATTATAAACACGGCTGTCTATAAGTCCATGATTGGTAATTTTGGCAGAGGTATTATGAGAAGGAAAGCTATGTCCATATCCACTGTAACTATTTCAGTGAGAACAAAGAACTGTCCCTTTTATCATAGAGATGTCCCAATGTAATCAACCTGCTACACACAGTGGAATAAATGTTGGTCTCTCTGATAGCACATGTACACTCAGCTGTGTCTAGTTTTTTTGGCCTTGTTAGTAAAATTTGAGATCGTGAGCCAGTATAATAGTCTCAATTAATAAGCTTATTTAATAAGACTCTGAAGTGAGAACAAGGATAGCTGAGGTCAGACTGACATCCACTGAACAGGTCACCTTAACTACCTGATTGGTAAGAATCTCTTCATCTGTTTGTTCTCTGAAGCATATTTTGTTTAGTGAAATAAAATATTCTTAAACTCTACCCTTTTAAAAAAGACCACCCCACAGTTATCTTCCTTAGAATACCTTGTCACCAATTTTCTAGTTGTGTTCTATGTCATTAACCATCCAGCCAAATCATATATATACATATATATACACACTACCAATAAACCACTGAAATCTGTATTTCTGGCTATCTCTTAGTCCAAATAAAATGAGCAACAGATGCATTGCTCAAAGCTGCACCATTTTGACAACTTTATTCTATTAGTTTTTTCAGGGCCACCCTTGATGGGTGAATTTTGCTGAACTTACCCAATTTTAGGTAGAGCTAGCGTAACCATGCAGAACCATCATTAAGTGGTACCTAATTTTTTTCTTTCTCAGTGGCCTAGTCATAGCTTCCATGAAGCTCTAGCTGTACATGGAGAGAGAAGAGACAGTGAAGCAGGAGGAGGGATGGTGGGGAACATGGTAGGAAACACACTTGCTCACATAATTTATTTATGGTTTTCTGTTCTTATCAAAACTAATCTCATTTATGCCATATATATCAAATAAGGGTGAAAACTTCCCAAACTGAGAGAAAGATGTAAATTCACAGATTCAAGATGCCCAAATGGCCATTAAAAAAATAGTTTAAAATTTTTAAATTGAAAAATATTTTTAAATTAAAAATATATTTTTAAATAAAAAGAGAAAAGCAAGTCACATTATGGATATCCAGAGAAACAAAAATCATTACTTCTTCACATAAACAGGAACAGTCATAGAAAAGACTAAAGTCTTCTCATCTTTCAGAATTCTGAACTGCCTGAGAAGTTGAAGGGAGTCATACTATGACAAACCTCAAAGTCCTCATGTAAATTCCATTCACATCTTTGGGTGATTTCTAAGATACTTATACACAAGACAAGAATCCAAGATACTTCACAAAAAGTAATATTTGGAAGGTTAACTAACCTGAATAGAGAATTTAAAAATCACCAGGTTCTGGGGAGAAATAATTTGGAATCCTGCTGAGTTACAGTGGCTTAATACCCACATCACATTTTTCCCCAGAAACCCTAAAAAGAATATGCCTCAGGAACAAGAGCTATATGGCTAAGGGACATGATCTAGGATTAAGGACACATCTAACCAAAAAGAGTTGCAAACCAAACCTCCACAAGATCATGGTGATCCAATTACATCATTCTCTGCTGGGGCAAAACTAAATACTATTTGTGAAAAAAATAACAAATTCCAGAGTCTCTAAAATGCATCATCTACAAGTCTAGGAGTCTACTATAAAAATAGAAGTATGCATGTCAAGGAGCAAAATAGTGTGACATGAAGAATAAAAATAGATAATAGATAAGAAGACCTATAGACCAATCAGGAGCTTAGGAGTTTAAAATGACTGTGTAAATATATAACATCAAAAGATCATTATAATGGGCTATGTTTGGTAATCTTAGGATAGGTAGGCATCATTACCTTTCCTGACAGGAAAAAAATTAAAAACAAACAAGACAAATGAAAACCTAGAGAGAGTTTAACTTTTAGAGAAAATGTTAAGCAAACTTCACATACATATGAATCATACACATGTTCTATACATTCTCTAGGGAAAACAACTGAAGATCTTTCATTAGAATTCTAAGTTGTCTACACTGCATGTTTTTCACAAAGATTCAAGTGTTATTTATGTTACAATATTAACATAATTAAATAGATTAGACACTTTCCAAAAACCATCTCCAATCCTGAAAATGGTTTACTCTAATTTCCACAAACATATGCAATATGTTTAAAGGCATGCAAAAAAACCCATGAGCTCATTATTTTCCTATATCCAGCTATACTATATGTAATATGCCATATGTATTAATAATGGAAAGAATATTAATAATAAAATCCTAATACTGAGACCATTTTGCTACTTACTCACTTTGACTAAGTATTGTGCAGCCTGAAGTTGGTTCCCTCAGTGCTACAGCCTTATTTTAAACCCAGCATATTAGTACGATGACATTCTGATAATGATTTCAGAAGTATCATCTATAACAAAAGATTAACAAGACAAATTCAAATGAAAAGCTACATAAATTAAATAGATTTAAAAGGTACATGGGTATTTTATTAATAAAACTAATATAATTCCTATTTACTAGCAATTGTCACAGTAAAACTATTGGAGGATAAAACAAGTTTTCATTACCAATAGCAGGCAGTAAACTTCTATTTAGACATAAATTTTATGAAGATTGTGTTATGACAAATGAAAGTTAAAAATTCTAATGGAAAATTTAAAACATTGATAAAGGGATAGACATATTCTCAGCTAAGAATACTGTGCTATAGAAATATTTGTTCTCACCAAGCTATTTTATACATTTAACATATTTCAAATTAAAGCCTGAGTGGAATTTTTAATTTACAAAAAAAAAAAATTCTGAAGTTTATAAAGGCATGTAAATAAGCAAACAAATTAAATTTTATTCTGAAGATGAGTAAAATTGTTGGAGAAAATGAGATGAAGCAAGACTTATCTCATATCATGTTCTACTTAAATATTTATATATTTAAAACCAAGTTACACCACATCAATTGAGAAAGGTTGTGAGGTTATAAACAGACACAACTTTTTGATAAATGTTTAACAAGTAATGAGTAAATTTTGAGAAAAATAAGTAAATTCTAAAAAGAGTCAGAATTAATAAATTCAATAAAAAATCTTGATAGAGATATGAAAGTTAAAATACATATTTAACTATAAAGACTTGTAAAAAAAGCCACATTTTTATTTATTTTTATTTCTTTATGTATTTATTAAGAGGGGAAATTTTTTTTTTAATATTTTTATTTATTTCTAGGAGACAGAGAGAGAGACAGCGTGAGCAGGGGAGGGTCAGAGAGAGAGGGAGACACAGACTCTGAAAAAGACTCCAGGCACAGAGCTGGCAGTCAGCACAGAGCCCGAAGAGGAGCTCAAACCCAAGAACCAAGAGATCATGACCTAAGCGAAAGTCGGACGATAAACCGACTAAGCCACCCAGGCGCCCCAAGAGGGGAAATTTTTTTAAAAGTTAAAAACTCAAGTGACAGAACATAAAAAAGAAGTTATAATATTTCTTACCTTACAGAAGAAACAAAATTTGTCTTGTTTTTTGAATCCAAGTAAAACAGTAACAATAATTGATAGAAGAATATCCAATGTATGTTTTTGAACTTCCTTAAAACAAGAAAGAATATATTAGTCAGGTAGACCATAGCATTGGGAAAATACATATTTATATGTATATATGTGAGGTATATATACTAATGTATGTTGTATTATGTATTAATAAACCATTCAGGAAGAAGAAAGTAACAATAAATGTCTTATTTAATGATTTTCAAAGACAAGTTAAATATTAAAATAAAATATTAAAATATTAAAATAAAAATAAATATTAAAATAAGAGACCATTCTTTTAAATAATTATTAACCATTTTTGAATGTTTAAAAAATTTTCAAGGGAAAAACAGTTATGGCAAAGTTTTCCTTGAGACACACTGCTGGGATCATAATGAAAAGATGGTTTGATAAAGCTAGCCAAAGCTAAGTCTAAGTTAAATGCTACGTGCAAGTGAACTTTTATGTAATGATTACATGAATTGTGAGAAGTTCATACTGGGAGGCAATGAAAATCAGGAACATGATAATGTGAGAATGAGATTGATATAAGACCAGTGAATACAATATGTCTCAGTATTTCCACTATTCTTTATAAAGCATAATCACTGTAAAATTGTGAAGTATATAAAATGTTGAATATTACACAATATACATTTAACTATACAAATGTACATACACTGTATAAATGGCCCTTCATTAAGATATGTATTAAAGACTTTTGATTCTACATTTTTCTAATCTAGATAAATTAATATTACTATGGGAATTTTAACTTTGGAACTTCCTGACTCTTGCATGTTTAATTTTTCAATGTTAATGTTATAATAGCAGATCTGAATGGCTATACAACATAGATACTTCTACCACTCAAGATGTTTCTAGAACATGACATTTAATCTTTAAAAAAAAAAAAAAGATTTGAGAAAGAAGAGGCAAAAAGGCAGAAACAGTAAGAGTCTGCTCTATTGATTAGCCACAGATCTCTTTATTAATAGCTGGATGAGAATATGAAAAGGAATAAACACCCACAGTAGTGACAGAAGGTGGAGAAATGACAGAAAATTAGTGAATGTATATGCAAAATGTGTGAAAAACCTCAGATTGTGGTAATGATCCAGCTTAAAAATCAGTATCTGAGATAAAAATATAGAACTTTATATTAATAGACTGACAAAGTAAAGCAAAAGTATCATTTGGGATAATTGACATGCACTTAAAGATAGCTGCCAAAGTGAGGTATGGTGCTGATGATTGGTACTCAGGGAAACTTTTGGAATATCAGTGTGCCTATCTCATGAAAGATTTGGCATAGAAATATGTGGAGGTGCTCTCATGTATATACAGACTTTGCTTGTTTTCTGCATAAGTGTTTAATCCAGGAAAGTGGTAGAAAGACTAAATCATTACAGTTTGTCATAACAGAATCTCATGTTTGGAGACTGTGCTGATTAATTGGAAACATTACATTTTTAAAAACTGAGGCTAGTAAAAGTTTACCTTCATCCTAATCAACCTTGGAGGAATCCTGGAATAAATGTAGATGAGAATGACATCAATTATACAGTTTGTGTCAGTGGGGGCTTCCTCACTCTCACTTGGCCAACTCCTTTTCTTACTGGACACTATTCCTCTTTCTCTCCAGTCCTATATGTTCAACATATACATGTAATTTCCATCTCTCTCTCAATCATCATTCAAATGAGGTGGGAAAATTGAAGAGGCATCTCAAAGCAGGGAACATATGCATTAGGATTCATTAAACCAAAGTTGTTGATATGATGGGAAATATTCTTAAAAATTGTTTATAGCTTTTAAAATTTATTTTTTTTTTTCAGAGCACCTGGGTGGCTCAGTCAGTTAAGCATCTGACTCTTGATTTTGTCTTAGTTCATGATCTCACAGTTCATGAGATTGAACCCTGCATCAGGCTCTGTGCTAACAATGTGGAGCTTGATTGGGGTTTTCTCTCTCCCTCTCTGCCCCTTCCTGACTCATGTTTATGATAGATAGAGATAGATAGATAGATAGATAGATAGATAGATAGATGATAAATAGATAGATAGACAGATAGATAGATAGATAGATAGATAGATAGATAGATGATAAATAGATAGATAGACAGATAGATAGATAGATAGATAGATAGATATGTAGATAGATACATAGATAGATACATAAATAATCTTTAAAATAAATATATAAATACATAAATAAAATACTTTTTTCCTTTTACTTTACCTCCAGCCTGTTTCTTGAATTTAATATGGGTAGAATATGTATTGAATTTTTAATTTAAAAAAAAAGAAGGAAAAAGTGTGTGTTTGTGGGTGTGTGTATGATACATTCCAGGAAATTAAAATGAATTTTTAAATACTGAAAAACTTTTGGCAATAAGTTCTACAATGGAACTTCAAAGTCTAATTTGTTCAAGTGCAAAAGATAACTGCTGGGTTTTATCACCAGACCTGCCCTAGTCACCAAAAGAGAAGTGTATTGATTATAAAATATATATTTTAATTATTGCCACCATATAAATATTTATTGAAAATCCACTGGACTCACAAAATGTAAACAAATATAGGCTGACATCCTTTGCCACTATAGACCTAAATTATCTAGGGAAAACTATAAAATGCATTAACACATATTGCTTATTGAATGTCTATTTATTTTGATTAAACAAAATAGCAGAGTAGGCAATGAATGCTTGTTATTTCCCTACGCTACTCTTTTTGGATGTCATGTCTCCTTCAGATACGATGGACTCCTTGTTGTTTAGGACTTGTTCTTTCCCTCAAATGTTAAGCCTTCCCTATTTGCTTCCATAGCACCGCAGCACATGACATTGGACTTTGCATTGCTCTTTTCCCCTCTAATAATTTTCATATAATCAAATATTAAAAAGCATTCTACTATTTATTGCAATTACAGAGAAATATTTGTAAATTCAAAAAATCACAATCATTGCTCTCCAAAATTCAATTCTAGTAAGAGAAAATATATGTATGCAAATAACTATAACAAATTAAAAAATAAGATCAAAAACATTACTGGAAAGTAAAGGACAAGGAGGTACAGACAAACCAGAGATGAGGAAAGATATACTAAAAGCAGTAAAAGCAAAATAAATAATATGTATGCAGAAAAATTCAAGATATATATGGAGAATAAAAATATATTGATCTAGATTAGTGGTTTGGGGGAATAGTCAAAGTATGTCTGATAGAGTATTCTGGTTTTAAATTATAATGGGTCCTGAGGGAACCTGGGTGGCTCAGTTAAATATGTGACTCTTCATTTTAGCTCAGGTCATGATCTCACGGTTCATGGGATGGAGCCCTGTGTTGGGCTGTGCTCTGACAGACCAGAGTCTGCTTGGAATTCTCCCTCTCTCTGCCCCTCCCCTGCTCACACCCTGTCCCTCTTAAAATAAATAAACTTAAAATCTTATGGATGAATGCCATTAGTAAGTATTTTAAAAATATATCCTAAGTTCCATAGGCAGCCAGGTATATTGGAATCATGTACGCACAACTAAGTATGTATCCTCCCACTTTTCTAGGACACATTTCCCTAACAGAGATCACGAATCAAGTGTCCTCCCAAAACAAAACCTAAGGATTCATTCATAGGAAACTGTTTTCTTCTTTATCATTTCATTAAAGCTTTTACTTAAAACCTTTAATGGTATAAGAAATATAAGAGACATAAAATTTCAAAGGGGTTATAAAATTGTTTCAGAGTAATCTCTTGGATGACTTTGGAGAGCAGAAAAAAAGGCAGCACAGTACAACCCAGCTTCCATAGCCCCTTATGAAGATCAGTGACTAGACAGACATCCATGATCAAAAACAGCTCCGAGGGACCTCTGCAAACAAAAAACTTAACAGCACTGTGGAACAACAACAACAACAACAACAAAAAACCCAAAAACAAACAAACAAAAAAACCAAAAAACTAAAAACAAAAAATACCTTAGAATAATCATATAAGAAGAGAAGGAATACAACTTCATTTGGTCTGCATCATCCCATCCTTTAAACTGGCATTGTTCAGCACCAACAAGGAACTTCCCAGTTAGAAAAAGTTCCTCTCATCAGGAAAGGAAGAGCAGGGTGAGTGGCTAGCTTCTCTACCCTCATGGGGCACTGCACAAAGTTCCTCCTACTCTGGTTTCACCCTACACAGACCAACAAAGCTGAGACATATTGAGGCATCTTAGCACAAGGAAGCAAAGTAGAGGCTATTATTAGCAGACATACAGTGGGATTGATCACAGTTCACAAGACGTGTTCTGCAGACAAACTCAGCAGATTTTTCTTCTCGTAATGCTTATAGCACTGCCACCATGGGCCCCTATAAATCTTGCCAGCTTTTCCCTCACAAACATTTGCCATCACTGACATTAGCTGTCTAAGTCTCCCCCAGTCACACCATAGCCATAAAGCTACACTTGTAGCCAGGTCAGCTTTCTGCACCTGTGGAAATGCAAGACACCAGCCTGGGTCACCCTAGCTGACCCTGACCACTGTGCCCATGCTTGAGCTGGGCCCCCCTATCATGCAACTGTATATGATTAGTTTGACATGTGTTAAGAGCCTTAACTGCAGCACACAGGCACAGAAGTATAGAGTACAACTATGGGTGAGCACATTAATAGTAAGGGCCCCCACAACTGCCTGCAGGCCAGATCAGACTCTACCTTCTATCATTGGCCAGCACCAATGCACCAAACTGTAGCTAGCCTATCCACCTGCATGTCCCCCAATCCAACACATTGCAACATGCATTTCAGAGAGTATGCAGCCATAGGGAGCACACTGATGACCAAGGATCCTGCAGCTGCCAGGGAGTCCACAGTTGGCCCGGGACCCCTACTACCTGTCTTAACTCCATCACTGTGAGTCTAAAACTGGATCTTGATCTAATCAAAGAGAAAAAGGGGAAAAAGAATGAAAAAGAATAAAGAAAGTCCATAGGACTTATAGGACACCATAAGAAAATATAATGTATGCATCAGTAGAGTCCCAGAAGAGAGAGAGAAATGGGTAGAATGCTTATTAAGATAAATAATGGCTGAGAACATCCCAAACCTGGGGAAAGAGTCTGATATCCAAGTTCATGAAGCTAATAGGTCACCTCAAAAGTTCAATTCAAAATGATCTTCTCTGATACACATAATAATAAACTGTCTAAAAAGAAAGAGATAATTTCGAAAGCAGCAAGAGAAAAAAATATCTCTCATACAAGGGAATCCTGTTAGAAGGCTATCATAGGATTTCTCTGCAGAGACTTTGTAGCCTAGAAGAGAATGGGATGATATATTCAGAGCGCTAAAAGAAACTACCAACCAAGAATACTTCACACAGAAAAGCTGTCCTTCACAATTGAAGATGAAATAAAGACTTTCCCTAATAAACAAAAGCTGAGGGAATTTATCGACACTAAATCTGCCTTTCTAGAAATGTTGGAAGGAGTTCAAGATGTAACAAAAAGATACTAATTAATAATATGAAAACATGAAAATATGCAACACACTGGTAAAGAAAACATCGAGATTCTAAATGTCCTAACATTGTAATATGGTTATGTGTTAAATACTTCATTCTAGTATAAAGATTAAAGGACAGAAATTTTAAGATATAGTTTCAACAATTTTTTAATGGATACACATTATAGAAAGATGTAAATGGTGTCATCAGAAATATAAAGGGAGCAGAGTTTTGGTATGTGATCATCATTAAATTATTATCAACAGACATACATATATTTATATAAGGTTTTATGTAAGCCTCATGGTAACCATATAGCAAAAATCTACAAGATACACAAAAGATAAAGGAAGAGAATCAAAGCATAAAACTAGAAAAACAATTAATTTATAAAGGAAGCCAGCAAAAAAGGAAGGAAAGAAAATGGAACTATAAAATGGCTAGAAAACAATTAAGATAGCATTAGTAAATCTTTACCTATCAATAATTACTCTAAATGTTAATGGATTGAATTTCTTAATCAAAAGGTATAAAGTGGCTGGATGAATAAAAAAAAAAATAAGACCTAACTGTTTGTTGCCTTTAATGGACCCAATTTAGCTTTAAGTTACACACTTAAGACTCAAAGGGATGACAAAAGACATTTCATGCATGCAAGTAGAAACTAAAAGAGAACAGAGGTGGCTATATTTACATTCCACCAAATAGACTTTAAGCCCCCAAAAAACAGTAACAAGACTAAAAGTTGGTCATTATATAATGATAAGGGGGTAATTTCATCAGGAAGATATAATAATCATAAATATATATGCATCCAACATTGGAACACTTAAATATGTTGAGCAAATAAAAGATAAGAAAAGAGAAATAGACAATTTCAATGACCCACTTTCAACAATGGACAGATCATTCAGACAGAAAATCAACAAAGAAAGGTTGAACTCGAACCATAATTTAGGCCAAATGGAATTAAAATACATATACAAAACATTCCATCCAACAGCAGCAGAATATACATCCTTCTCAAGTTGATGTGGAAAATTCTCCAGGATAGATCACATGACAGGTCACAAAATAAGTCTTAGCAAATTGAAGAAACTGAAATCATAACAAGTATTTTTCTTCTGATCTCAATGATATGAAACTAGAAGTAAATAACAAAATGAAAGCTGGAAAATTAAAAAAAAAAAAAAACTACCAGAGATTAAATAACATGCTCCTAAACAATGAATGGGTCAAAGAAGAAATCAAAAGAAAATCAAAAAATATCTTGAAACAAATAAAAATGGAAGCACAATATGTCAAAGACTTAAGGAAGCTGCAAAAACATTTCTAAGAAGAAAGTTTATAGTGATAAAAACCTACATTAAGAAACAAGAGAGAACTCAAATAGACAACTTTATTTTAAAACTCAAGAAACAGAAAAAGAAAGGTAAAATAAGCCCAAAGTTATTATAAGTAAGGACATAACAAAGATCAGAGATATAGAAATAGAAATGAAGTAGAGAATAGAAAAACAATTTAAAAAACAACAAAATGAAAGAGCTATTTTTCAAAGGAATAAACAAAATTGACAAACTATGAAGGAAAAAAGAGAGAACAAAAAAAAAAGTCAGAAATGAAAGAGGAGACATTACCACTGATACTACAGAAATACAAAGGATCATGAAGAACTACTGTGAACATTTATCTGCCAATAAACTGGATAATTTATAAAATTGAATAAATTCATAGAACTATTAAACCTACTAAGACTGAGTCAAAAAAATAGAAAATCTGAACAGACCAATAATAACGAGATTGAATCAGTAATCAAAACCTTCCAAACACAGAAAAGCTGAGGACCAGAATATTTCACTAGTGAGTGCTACCACACTTCTAAAGAGGAATTAATGCCAATACTTCTCAAACTCTTCCACAAAATGGAAGAGGAGCAAATATTCCCTAACTCATTTTATGAGGCCAGAATTACCATAATACTTAAACTCAGATAAGGATGCTATAAGAAAAAAAATTGCAGAAAAATATCCCTGATAATTATAACTGCAAAAATTCCCAATAAAAAATGGCAAACCAAATTCAACAGCATATTACAAGGATAACTTACCATCATCAATTGGGATTTGTTCCTGGGATGCAAAGATGGCTCAACAGACACAAATCAATAAATGTGATATACCCCATTAACAGAATGAAAAATAAAAATCATATTTTATCTCAATAATTTTTCTAATTTTTTAAAATGTTTTTTATTTATTTCTAAGAGAGAGACAGCATGAGCAGGGAAGGGTCAGAGAAAGAGAGGGAGATACAGAATCTGAAGCAGGCTTCAGGCTCTGAGCTAGCTGTCAGCACAGAGCCCAATGTGGAGCTTGAACCCATGAACAGTGAGATCATGACCTGAGCAAAGTTGGACGCTTAACCAACTGAGCCACCCAGGTGCCCCTCAATAAATTTTTAAAAATAGGTGCACCTGGGTGGCTCAGTCAGTTGAGCGTCTGACTTCGCTCAAGTCATGATCTCACAGTCCATGGGTTTGAGCCCCACCTTAGGCTCAGCTCAGAGCCTAAAGCCTGCTTCAGATTCTGTGTCTCCCTCTCTCTCTGCTCCTCCCCTGCTTGTGTTCTGTCTCTCTCTGTCTCTCCAAAATAAATAAACATCAAAAAAATGTTTTTAAGTTGAGAAAATCCAATATCTTTTCATGATAAAAACACTCAACAAATTAGATATATAAGCACATACCTTAACACAATAAAGACCACTTAGGACAAACCCACAGTAAACATCTTATTCACTTCCAAAAGATCAGGAAAATGACGAGTGCTCTCACCACTCCTACATGACATTATATTGAAAGTCCCAGTCAGGGCAAAAATGGCAAGAAAAAAATTAAAGGCATCCAAATAGGAAAAGAAGAAGCAAAATTGTCCTTACTTGTAGGTGCTATAATCTTATATATGGAAAATAATAATAATAAAAACACCAGAAACAATATAGAACTAATCAACAAATTCAGTAAAGTTTCAGGATACAAAATCAACATATATAATGTAGTTGCATTTGTATATACTAACAACAAAACATCTGAAAAAGAAATAAAGGATGCCATTCCATTCAAAATAACATCAAAACCAATAAAATATTTAGAAATAAATTTATTAAAGGAGTTGAAATATCTGTACACTGAAAACTACAAGACATTCATGAAAAAAAATTTTAAAAGACACAAAAGAAAAGGTATACCATGTTCATGGATCAGAAAAATTAATATTGTTAAAATGTCCATATTACCCATAACCATCTATAGATGCAGTCCTATCAAGATTCCAGTGGCATTTTTCACAGAGATACAGAAAATAATCCTAAAATTTGTATGCAGTTATAAAAGACCCTAAATAGCTAAAAGCAACCCTGAGAAAGAAGAACAAAGCTGGAGGCATCACATTTCCTGATTCAAAACTATATTACAAGGCTATAAAAATCAAAACAGTATGGTACAGTAGGTATTAAAAAGAGACACAAAGACCAATGCAACAGAATTAAGAGCCCAGAAATAAACCCTTCTTATATCGTTAATTAATATTTGACTAGGGAGCCAAGAAAACCCAGTGGGAAAGATACTGTCTCAAATAAATGGTATGGGAAAACTGCTTATGGATAACCATAAGCAGAAGAGTAAAATTTAACTCCCTGTTTTACACCACTCACAAAAATTAACTTGAAATAATTGAAAGACTTAAAGACCTGAAACCATAAAACTAGTATAACATATAAGGAAAAATTTCCTCAACATTGGTCTTTGCAGATTTCCTGGATATAACACTAAAAGCACAAAAAAAAAGTAAAAATATATAAGGGGCAAGATTACATCAAACTTAAAAGCTTCTATACAGCAAAAGAAACAACAAAATGAAAGGAAACCTAGGGGATGAAAATAAGTATTTGAAAATCATATATCTGATAAGAGGTTAATATCCAAAACCTCTTATAAAGAATTCATAAAATTTATCAGAAAACAAAATCCAATTAAAATGACAGAGAAACTGATTAGACAGTCTCCAAAGTCATCAAGGAAATGCAACTCAAATCCACAAGGGGATATTATCTCACACATGTCAGAATGGCTATCATCAAAAGACAAGAAATTGTTGGCAAGTGTGAGGGGGAAATAGGCATTCTTGTGCACTACTGTTAAGAATGTAAGTTAGTACAGCCACTACAGAAAACAGTATATAGAAATTCCTCAAATTAAAAATCGAACTACCATGTGATACAGCGGTTCTACTCTGGGTATATATGCAAGGAATTAAAATCAGGATCTCATAGACATAATCATATTCTTATATTCATTGCAGCATTGTTCACAAAAGCCAAGATGAAAACAGCATATGTGTCCATCAATGGATAAGCAGATAAAGAAGATGTAACATATATATTATTGTTATTTTATATATACACATTGTATATAAAGAAAACATGATGGATGGATGGATGGATGGATGGATGGGTGGATGGATGGATGGATGGATGGGTGGATGGGTGGATGGGTGGATGGATAGATAGAAATATTCAGCCATGAGAAAGAAGGAAATCGTGTCATTTGCAACAACTTGGATGAAACTTAAGGGCATTTTCTAAGTGAAATAAGTCAGACAGAAAAACAAAAATACTGTATGATATCACTTAAATGTAGAACTAAATTTAAAAAAAAAAAAAACTTAGAGAAAAAGACAGTAGACTGGTGGTTACCAAGAGCTGGGGAGTAGGGAAATGGTGGGATATTGGTCAGAGGGTACAAACTTCCAGTTATAAGCTGAACAAGTTCTGGGAATCTACTGTATAGCATAGTGACTATGGCTAATACAACTATATTATATATTTGAAAGTTGCTAAAACAAGAGATCTTAAATATTATCACCATGTAATGGAACTGGTAATTAAGTGAAGGATAGAAGTATTAGCTAATGTGTAATCATTTTGCAATATATGAATGTATCAAATCAACCTGTTCTATACCTTAAACTTATGACAATGCTGTTTGTCAACATATATCTCAACAAAGCTGGGGAAAAATGCATCCAGCAAGGGATGTTAAAATATTTTTGCTTATTGTTTTCTGTTTTTATGATCAATTTCCCTGAAATATTGTATGATATTAAAAGTCAAACTACCTTGTGGCGCCTGGGTGGCTTAGTCGGTTAAGCGTCCGACTTTCGCTTAGGTCATGATCTCGCGGTTCGTGGGTTCGAGCCCCGCGTCGGGCTCTGTGCTGACTGCCAGCTCAGAGCCTGGAGCCTGTTTCAGAGTCTGTCACTCCCTCTCTCTCTGACCCTCCCCTGCTCATGCTGTCTCTCTCTCTCTCTCTCTCCTAGAAATAAATAAAACATTAAAAAAAAAAGTCAAACTACCTTTATTTTTTTAAAAATACTTAAATCTCTTTTTATCTTTCATTCTTTGGAAAGTCATCATAAAAAAAAATCATAGCATATTTTACAGTCTGGTAGTCTTATCATCAAAACCTGATAGAAATAATAGCTATTCAAGAATGCCTTTATGGAGTTTGGATTATGTAAATTGAACAGAATACAAAAACTAGCTCATAAAACCTCAATAGATGTACCCCTTCCCAAAGCTAATGTCTCCACTTAGTTGGGGTTGTGATGTCAGAGTCTATTTCCCCCTACCTCCGTCCATCTAACCAAACACTTATTCACCATGTATAGTCGGTGCCAAGGATATAACGTTAAAATAGTGGTCCAAGAAATTCTGCTACCATCTGGAAGTAAGATATTAAAACAACATGTTAAAATGATAATTTGAGCAAATAAAAAAAAGAACAAACAATGGAATCATCTAAAATTCCATTATCATAATTCCAGAATTGGAATAACATGAAGTCCTTTATGTGGAATTAAGTATGAAATTATGTAATACAGGAGATAACTAGAATACCAGTAGGTTCAAACTTTCTAGATTTGAATCAAGTTATTTTAAATTGGCAAAAATAAAATTCAAAATTTATCTATTATAAAACTATCAAATAGTTTCATAACCATCATTAACTAAAAACGATATAATACATGTTATTTATGTGTATGTATATGTATCCATATGTACACAAATATACATGTATCCTGATAAAATGTAGACTTTTAAGAGAGTATCATAGACAACATAAGAAATGATATATATTAAATCTAGTGCATATTTTCCATAAGTAAATCATGAGGAGTTTTCTTCTACTGACAATCTGCTTTGCAATGTTTCTGGACTTTCTCAAAAGAACCCTTAGAAAATCTTACAACAGTAACATTTCGCAGTGAAGCAACTGCATGAATTTTTATTTGTTGTTTCCAAGATACAAATTGACATGTGTCTTGCTTGAGAACACACCTAGCATATCTCTAGGTAACTACCTTCAATGTGCATGAAGACCTATCCTTAGAAATGGTTCCAAGTTTTATGACAACAACCTAAAAAAAATCCAGAAATATAAACAGGCAAAGCTCATAATACATTTTGAAATCCAATGAAAGATAGAATTTGCATTAACTATAATCACTATCCAGTCATTTTAAAACACACATCCTCACAACCTCATCCACAAATGGCAACCTGCATATTTTTTACTATTACATCATTCTACAGTTATGTTTCATGTCTGGGTTCACTAAAATATGATGCCTGAATTTACCTTTGAAGTTAGAAAATGTCCTGGACCCTATAGATTATTTGTTGAAATTTGGCAAAAGCCTGGAATATTTATATTTTTCCAGTAATATCAGACACTTAAACACCCCAAATGCCTCTTATTTTGTGGTCTCAAGCGCAATTTCTGGTATTTCACCATGCACATCACTAGCTACTAACAATCTGGTTTCCTTTTTTTCTTAAAATTTCTCCTACACTTCAGCACTTGGTTTGCTTGCTATCCACAGCCTGATCACCATATGTTAACTGATACAGTGACTCCCCCTCTCAGAAGAAGAATTAAATTCAGGAAGTTAGGACTGACAAGGGGATGGAGCAAAGCATTTGTGATGTCTTATTCTCCTCTGGCTAGGAAAGCCTATAGACACGTTTTAAATTGTGTGTGGAAAAGAATTGTGCTGTGCAATAAGCTTACATGGTATTAAGCGAGGAAATGTGATTTTAAATAAATTGTTTCAGAAATCTGCAAATATTTAGATTTTAATTTAACATTTCTAAAATACCATAGGCAAAACTTAGTTGAATTAACTTGTTTTACACACATTTCAAGTCATTAAAAAAACAATTGAAAACTACTAGTTTCATATTAAGACTATGAAAATAAAGCTACATTGATGAAATGCTTAACTAAGTTTGGACCGAGTTTGACGAAAGCTTTCCAAACATTTGTGAAACTTTTTACAGTCTTCCTTACATGTGGGATTGGTAGTAAAACCTGATACCAGGGCAGCTTTTCAAGTAGATTTCAAAAATAATAAGACCTGTCAGAGTTCCATTTGAATCATTAACTGTACATAGTCCCTTCCCATATTTACCAATGGCTTCCTTGCACACTTGTGGCTACTCCATCACCTCCTACTGCTAAATGCATTCCCACCCCAATATACCCATATGCCTATTGCAAAATACTTTGAGTTCCCTGGAAATAAATTTTAAAGTAGATTAAGAACATTTTTTTGTTTTTGCCTGTTGCTAGTATCCAATTTTTCATTCACACATGATCATTTTCTCCAGGTATTAGAATAGAAAGAATACTGAATTCAGAGCCAGAAAACCTGTAGACTATTAATAATAAATAAATTACTTATAAATAATAATGACTCTAAAATTTTTGTGACATGGAAAAAGTCAAATTAGAGTCTTAGGTTTTCAGTACTGCTTTTTGCAAACAGGAAGGAATCAACAGGAACTCCAAGATGAAAAATAGTTTTCATTTTGAGGAGCGACTACAATCAATGGCTGTGGATTTCTGGGTGCTGGTCTGAGAACAAATGTATTGGGCCCAGGAGCAGAGTCTCAAGACTCGCTATGGACAAGCATAGGCTTGTGAGAGTTACGGCAAGGGCCACATACAGTTACCATCACTCCTAAGATAATGTGCAAGGTTTCTTCCAGCTCTAACAGCCTATGATTCACTTATTCCTCTCTCCTAAATTATTTCTATCACCGAGGAAATAATTTTACTCTTATTTTTACAGCTGGGGAAATATTGTCAATGTATATTTTGAAAGTTATAAAGCATCCTTTGCTCCCCTTCTTAAATGGACCTTTAGTGATAATGTTTATACTCAAGTAGAAGAGTGAACTGATTATAAAAAAGTAAAATAAAACAACAGAGGAATAAAAGGCTTTACCAGTACATGAGCTCAGATAATACTTCCAATTTCCATAATAAAAGGAAAATCAGTTTCTTCCACAACAATTTGGACAAATGGCCCTGCTAAGCAAAATTACTTTCATCTAGCTATAGCAGGTGGCTTTGTCTAAATAGGAAATTGGGATAAATTCCTAAAAATAACTCATTGTAAAAACTGCTGTATCTTTTCTGAAAGTTTTGAATTTTGACTGTTTTGTGGATATTTATTAAAGGAAAATCATTTTGTCAGACTCCTAATAAAATAGAATCCTCAGAATACACTCTTGGAAAGACTGGTGTAAGAAGCAAAAATTAATTCCATGAAATTAATAGTAGTGCTCATATTAATTCTGGTACTGATAGTGAAAGTAACACCAGGAAAACCTCAATTTGCCATTTACTTTATGTTACAGTGTTAAAGGGTTTATATGTCTGAATTAATTTAATCCTCCCAATAGCCTTAATATGATTCAGCATTACCATATTTTGAGATGAAGAGTAAGTAAATAATTTGTCTCAGATAATTCAGCTTGTTGCATTCATTATTGAAATACAGGAATCTGACCTCACTGATGTCTTTAATTGGAAAGACACAGCAAAGTTGCAGCAAAAGAAAGGCATTGTACTTTTATCTAACAAGATATGTATTAAATTAGCATTGGAATAAAAAACACTTGTAGAATTTGTGGATCTTGGTTTATTCCTTCATTCAAGAAATCATTTTGTGAGTACCTATATTTGCTATACACTAAAATAGGTGCTACAAATAAAATCATGGGAAAATATAGACTATTCCTCATTGCACATAATCTAGAGTCCAGTCTACTTCTAGATGTAGATATTAAACTAAGGTGCAGCTAAGGAACAGTGTATTACCTATAACATGGTAAAATATGGTGAAGCAAACTGATATATAGTAAATTATACAAAGTCTTACTTACAGCACCCAAAATATGACAGTTTAGTGATCTTACATTAATAAAGAAAGAACAGACAAACTCACAAGAGCTTCACCAGCACATCTGGCTAACATTTTCTAACTGTGAGACACATCAGGATCCTAGAAAGAAGCAACTGGGATTCTATTCAACACAGCATAAATGAAAGACAACCCAGAGACATAGACAGCAGATGAACAATCTAGGCTATTTGCTGTTTTTTTCAGTCAATGCCTGAACTAAGCAATGTTCCTCTTGTAGCACTAAGACTGTCACAGAGTTGTTGAGTTCTTAACCTTTCACTCCATTAAAATATGTTGTAAACAGTAACAGTAAAGAGACTTCAATGCAGTACTTGATTTATTTGGCTCTCCAAAACCATCTCTACGTGAGGTCTTCCCTGTATATAATAATTCAATTGGGAACCGCAATTACTTAGGATAAGAACATGGAGTTTCTACTCCTGCAGCTTAAGTAACACGGCTTGGGAAGCATTAAAAAGGACTTCCTATACCAAGAGTTTTGCAATTTTAGTTGTAATATTGTAGTACTTCTAGCACTTTACAAATAATCACCTCATCAATGCCACTCACATTGAAGTAGAAATGTCAATACAATTTCCCAAACAATGTGAGTCCTCATAGTTTTCATTAATGATACAGTTGTCATCCTTATTCAAGGTTTCTCTATCCATGCTTTCAGCTACCCACAGTTAACTGGGTCGTAAACAGATAATCCTCCTTCTGACATTTCATCAGGAGGTTAGTAGCAGCCTAACACTGTCACAATTCCTATGTCATTCACCTCACTTCATCTCATCATACAGGCATTTTATCATTTCGCATCACCACAAGATGGCCGAGTACAGTACAATAAGACAGGCTGAGATAGCATATTCACATAACTTATATGAAAGTATGTTGTATCAACTGTTCTCTTTTATTATTGCTGTTGTCAATCCCTTACTGTGACTAATTTATAAATTAAACTTTATCATAGATACATATGTATAGTAAAACATATGGTATATTCAGACTTACCTCAGAGATACTTTGGGTTTGGCTCCAGATCACCACAATAAAGTGAAAAATGCAACAAAGTGACTCAAATGAAATTTTTGTTATCTCAGTTCATATAAATGTTATGTTTACATTATTCTGTAGTACACTAAGTGTGCAACAGCATGTCTAAAAAACAATGTATATACCTTAATTAAAAATTTAAAAAGAGAGAGGTGAATGGGTGGCCTAAGATATTTAAACATTTAGCTCTTCATTTCAGCTCAGGTCATGATCTCATAGTTGGGAGACTGAGCCCCATGTTCGGCTCTAAAATGAGTGTGGAGCCTGTGTAAGATTTCCTTCCTCCCTCTCTCTCTCTCTCTCTCTCTCTGTCCCTTCCTCCTTGCTCATATTTTTCTTCTCTCTCTCTCTCTCAAAATAAATAAATAATAATTTTGAAATTTAAAAAATAGCTTAAAAATGCTAATCATTACCTGAGGTTTCGGCCAGTCATAACCACTAATCAGATCACCACAACAAATATAACAATAAAAAGTTTGAAATATTGTAAAAATTACCAAAATGTGACACAGAGACATCAACTAAGCAAATGTTGTTGGAAATGGCGACAATAGCGTTGCTGGATTCAGGGTTGCCATAACCTTAAATTTGTAAAAAAATGCAACATCTGCAAAGTGCAATAAAGCGAAATGCATTAATCCAAGATACGCCTCTATAGGGCTGCATACTATCTGCAGTTTCAGGCATCCATGGGGGCCTTGGAACATATCATCCACAGGTAAGAGGGGGCTACTGTACATTTTTAGAATGGGCCCTAAAAGTGGTGGTAATACAGACATGCTTCAGTGTTTCTCTCTTTGAAATAGTATTTGAGTTAGAAAATGTATATAGCAATTATTAGAAACAGATGATTTTTTTGATACATACTGATTGGACCATAACTTAGTGTTCTTTTTTAGCTCTTTCATAATCACTCATGATGTGTCATTCACTGGCACAGTGTTACTCCGCCATTGTCAGTGACCCACAACTAACCTTTCACAAAGCAGCTCAGAAACCTCTATTTTTTTTTCCTTTGGGAAAATCAGAGGTCAGCTGAGAATTTGCTTTGGTATAAAGGGTTAAAATTCCTTCAGTTGAATCTCCAGAAGGATCACATAATTCAAAACAAAGGAAGTTAAATGTTCAGTTTACTGAAGTGTGCAGAAAAACAGAGAAAGCATTTGTCCAGAAAGAACCCCATCCCCATGATTATAATCCACTTTCTTGTTGTTGACTGGTGCACTGAATGCCTTACTGTAGCCCTTGACTTGCCAAGGCTAAGGAGCAGCCTTGCTAAGAACCCGGACTGTACAAATAGAACTTGAAAAGCTGGCTGAGACAGAGAGTGTAAATCTCCACTTCAGCCCACCAACAGGACACCATACCTTCTGCCAAGTCTTGGAAACCCAAGCAGACCTAGGAGATGAGTAGAAATATAAATTGAAGCTCCTTCATGCGTAAGCTCTTTCCTTTATGGTTTATATTCCACAGATGGATGAAATTTTTACTACTGGGGAAGAACATTTTTTCTTTAGAAACATTCTCACGTAACAAGGTTCAAGTCTCATTTCTCCTTCATTTACTCTTCAGGGTCTCTATTTAATATCCACTGCCCTCTCTAAATGTGGATCTAGCAACTTTGTTCATTTGGGTAGGTTTGGTTCCAAGAACACCAGGGGGCTCTTTGGCTTTGTGTTTACCTTTAAGGTCAAAGCTATGGAAAGCCTGTCACACAGCTTCTTCCTGAACATGTTGCCTCATTTATTTCAAGGGTTCCATATTCCCTGGGAAGTTGTTCTTTCCAAAGTCAATTTTAAGGTTAAGCAAATATTAGTGCATCTAGCAGTATGCCCCATGTGCTTCCTTCTTTGATTTCTTTTACATGCGAAATTCTAAGACAGTGTCATGAGTCCTTTTGAGAAAAGTGGCCCTATACTTCTAACAAGCCAATTTTCCTTTTAGGTATATTTGTCCACATACCAAGGTGAATGGATCCTAAAGATGCATTCTTAAAACTGTAATTAATGAGAGCATAATCCTAGATTTTCTGTATTTCTAAACAATATTAATATAAGGACTGGAAACCCTAAATCCCTCATTTTCTATTACACACACACACAAACACACACACACACTATACAATGATTGTAATTGTTCATGAAAACAGATTATAGAAATCTTCCTATCTTTATTTCCATCAGAACTTCTATGGTACTTCATTCTTTGAGCATGGGTTTGTCTGACCTCTAACCTGTATTTTGAAGAACTAGTCTAGTTCTTTTCAGTTGACAATAATAGGTAGACTAACTCATTTACAAAAAGGAAGGTTTTTCCCCTAAAATCTAGTCAATGCTTTATTTGAAAGTATTGCTATATTATTGCATCTTGAAACTAAGGTATCTGAAGAAACTGAGCTGATAGTCTGACAGCTTTGTCTGTTTAATTATCTGAAATGATAATAACTTGAATAGTATTTAGTGACTCTAAACCATGAAGAATGCTGCTTACCACAGTGCATACTTCACTTCTTCAGGTCAATAGCTTTTATACTGGTATATTTTATACACACACACACACACACACACAGATACACATATATGTGCATAGAATATATAGAATACATAGAATATATAATTATATCCACATGCATATATCTCTATAACTTTAATTTGTACTTTAAAAATGTTTATGTTGAGAACTCCATTCTACTTACTAGATGAGATGATGCCCAATTCATGAAGCATTTAACGAAGCTAATTAGATCTTTCCAAAAATGTTTATATATTTAGATGAATTTATGCTAAATATTATCTTAAATATAAAAATATTTTTCATCCTATATTTCACCAACACAAGCCTGTGTTTAAAGTACTTTTGTTTAATATTCAAAGATAGATGGCCTAGATTCAGGTTCTCATGCAACAAGTTATCAGCTTTCCCTTGGAATTCCTGAGCCTCATTTACTAAAGCTGCATTTTGAAATGTTGTCACTATTATTCCCGTTTAGATTAAAAATGTCCCTGCCCTACATGCTTGCTGAAGGCCCCAAATTAGACACTACTTTGGAAAGAAATCAGTAAACAATCATGCTCAAAATTATCTTAAGTAATTTCATTAGTCATATAGATATTTAGCAAACATGTTTACCTTTAAAATGATGCATACTTAGAATTTTTTCATTATTCCTTGAATTGCTTTTCCATGATATCAATTTCTAAAGCATTGAAATATTTGTAAAGCTGCACTTTTATTCATATTTTATAGCCAAAATATTACCCAAGCATATTTCATACAAAGAAACAAAATTAATCTATTAATACCAGTAAATAAATTATACATGTTTTGATGTTCTTGAAAGAAAATGAAACAAAATGATGGAAAGAACCTACTGATCCATTAATTCAAGTAAATTATTTTAACTGAACTCTTTGGAAGAGATTGCTTTAGGGTCCTCATGAGTTTGTTTTTTTTTTTTTTTTTTTTTTTTTAATTTATTAAGAGAGACAGATAGACAAACAGAGCATGAGCTGGGGAGGGGCAGAGGGAGAAGGAGATACAGAATCCAAAGCTGGCTCCAGGCTCTGAGCTGTCAGCCTAGAGCCCGACGCAGAACTTGAACTCATGAACTGCAAGATCATGACCTGAGTCAAAGTCAGATGTTTAACTGAGATACCCAGGTGCCCCTTCATGAGCTTTTTCACTGAATAGAGTTATGTTTCTTAGACAAAAATCTCTCTTCTGACAATTGGTCCTAGTTTCTTCAAAAGTCACATAGCAGAATATAGGCATGGCCAGTCTGGAAGGTAGAATTGGTTACATAATTCATTCATATTAGTATAGGAGTTTGCAGTATAAAATCAAGCTACATTTTTGTTATGCTATGTGAACTAATAAGAATGAAACTCCTCTGCTGCTGGTAGCAGTAAACCAGGAGTCAGCTTTCTTTACATTTTTCTCCAGTGTTCCTCACGCCAGTCCGTGTTTTCATCATTTCCTCTTCCAGTAAGTACTGCTAAATACTGCTATATTATGCCTGAGCATAAAAATGAGAATCAAACTGGGGCACCTGGGTGGCTTAGTGAGTTGAGCGTCTGACTTCGGCTCAGGTCATGATCTCACGGTTGTGGGTTCGAGCCCCACGTCGGGCTCTGAGCTAACCGCTCAGAGCCTGGAGCTTGCTTTGGATTCTGTGTCTCCCTCTCTCTGTTCCTTCCCCACTCATGCTCTGTCTCTCTCTGTCTCTCAAAAAATAAATAAGTGTAAAAAAATTTTTAAAAAAAGAGAGAGAATCAAACTGATTAATTCGTTTACCTTTTCTCAAGTTTTCTCCCAAGTCAATGACTCAATGTAGTTCCACAATATGCAATCAATCACATCTCTCTTCAGTATCATTTCTATTGCAAAACATATTAAATGTTAAGATTCTCACATGATTGTGGGGCGCCTGGGTGGCTTAGTTGGTTAAGCGTCCGACTTTCGCTTAGGTCATGATCTCACAGTTCGTGGGTTCGAGCCCCGCATTGAGCTCTGTGCTGACTGCCAGCTCAGAGCCTGGAGCCTGTTTCAGAGTCTGTGACTCCCTCTCTCTCTGACCCTCCCCTGCTCACGCTGTCTCTCTCTCTCTCTCTCCTAGAAATAAATGAAAAAAAAAATTAAAAAAAAAACACAAAACAAAGTTTCTCACATGATTGTGATATTATTTTGATTTTTTTTATGAGACCATAAGTGAGGAAATTCAAACTTACGATTCTTTCAGTAAGCACAAACTGGCTCTATCTGGACAATTCACATGTACCAGAACAGTTTCTGTATAAAGAGGCTTCAGAGACGCACTTTTTTATACTTTGGAAAATACCAGAATAAACCCTCGTGCTGAAATGTTAGACACAATCTTGTTTGTTTTAATCATCATCATCATCAACAAAATATTATTAAGTCTAAAATATTTGGAACGTGATCCATTTCAGATTCAAGGTCAAGGCCTATTATGATGAAAAAAAGGCTATTTATTGGTATTAGGTCATTTCATCTGGGGTGGTGATTAGTATGCTAACCCAGATCTGTCATTGCCTGAACAAATCTCAAAAACAGAGAGCATGAGGGCCTTGCTTATGAAGAATAGTTAACTTGTGTTCCGGTCTTGGATTTATAACCTCACAAAGTGTCTGCCCCTTAACAATTTTTGATGAGATACACAGAATAAATGATTTCTCAGATTCCTTCCTTCCTCCTCAAATCAGTTGATTATTTTGGGGGTTTGCATCCTGTATGAGAGTCTATTTCAACACTTCCTATTTTCAATGCTTCTTGTTACACATGATGCTAAGTTGTCCTCATCTATGCCATGTTTTTCCAGACCAGCAGCAATGAATGACTCCTATTCTGGTTAGGCTCACCTCACAGTCTCTGTCACTATGAACAGTGACCTTATCATTCAGAGTAAGCACATGAAGATGAGAACTCTTATGAATTTGTGAAGCCTTTTCCAAGCCTTCTGAGCTAATCCCTTCCTGTTTCTTTTCTTGTGCTCACTCCCATCTCTGTTTAGCATTCTGCCCTATCAAAACACATTTTCATGACAAGATCTGGTTATCTCATCACATTGTGATTTATAAACCTTGGTGTTTTGTCATTCCCAGGTGCATTTGAATTTTAACCCCAGACAAGGAGCTTTAAATCAAAGGCATGACTCTGTAATTAACTTTAATAATTTATGGTCTCTGTGAGCAGGTGAGAGATGAATGTAAGAAGTTCAGGGGTTTCTTTTAACCCCTGAAACCATATATTAATAAATGTTTACTCCAATTCTGTGATAATGGTGATAATTACCATTTGGACATCAAATCATTCACATATTTCCAATATCTGTTATGAACATACAGAAATCTTTGCCTAGGATTTCATTGACTATTTTACATAATGGTCAAATCAGAGTGAATGGAAGAGCTAGGTCTCAAATTTGAATATGTGCTTAACATCTTGGAGTTTTAAAACTCACATACTTTACCCCAAAAAGAAACCCAAGATGTCTATGTCTTATTTGCCAATTTCCCCAGCAACAAGAGATAGAAAGACATAATGCTAAAGGTGAATGTCTTGATATCCATTCCCAGGGAAGTCTCCTGCTGGATCTATTTTCTGCTTGAATGACTAAGTAGAATAACCCAGAAGGGGTTCTCTTTAAATTGGATGTTAGGAGAGTTACAGAGTTTAGGCATTAATTTGTTGGTCTTCCAATGTGTCAGTCTTTGAAATATCTGAATAAAGAGATCATGGGGACTTTACCACAAGGTAAAGACTGCCACAACCGTCTTTATAAATCTTCTGGGACTGAGGGTGCTTCTAAGGATTCGACATCCTAGCACTGTGAGAAGGAACAGTGTGGTCTGTGGCAAACAATACGAACAACAACAATGAAACAGGACGTCATATCCTAGGAAAAGCCCTGGAGATCTGATACAAGCCCATTATTGCCATTCCAAAGATAGAAGTGGGATCTAATTTCTATAGAAGAAATGGACATGTCTAATTAGGAAAACACAAGTATTCTCAATATAGGGATGTTGTCCAGTTCAGGAACTTTTGAATAATAACACCTTATTCCCAAATGAGCTATGTTAAAATCTGTCATCACCATTTACTGGCTCTGTCTGTGACATGAGTTAGTTTTGTTACAGCCTAGAGACTTAACTTTCTCTACTACAAAATGGTGATAAATGTGATTTAACCCACCTCACAGGATGGTGGTGAAAATTAAATGGGATAATATTTAGAAGCTTTCTGACACATTTTAAATGTTCGACATTATTATTGTTGCTGTTATCATTTTGAAATGCTTATCTCCAAAGCTAATAAATTTGCAAAGCATCTTTTATAGGAGAGAGATGAAAAGAGAGTAAAATATTTTTTTCTGTTATCACAAGGGTAAACATAATACTATGTCATTAGTTCAAGTTTAAGCTAAGACTGCCCCAAATTTCTACAATGTTGAAACCATACTTGACTTTGGCATCAGGCAATGTCATTTAATATGTTCATATGGTCCTGCATGCCGTTAAGCATGCACTGTGTATTATTTTATGATGTTTGAGTTGGACTCACACTTTCTGGGTGCACATATTTGTGTGCCTTTTTTCAGATTCTGTGAAAAGCTAGAGAAACCTGTTTCCAATTTCATGACCGTTTATCACTAATCCAAAATGACTGCAGCATTACCTACAGACAGGAAGCTCTAAGAATTGGATCCATCATATATTTGCCCAGAAGCTCTGCTAAACCAGTTTTATGCTTAAATAGATGAAGGTGACAGTCTGGTGGGAAAGTGGACCAAGTATTATACTAAGCTACAGAATGGGAAAAAGTATGTTAATTTATTTAATGCAACTGAAGATAAAGGAACATGACGTTGGTGCTTTCATTAGTTGCTTGATTGCTTGAACACTTATTGTCTCTTTAAGTTCCTAAAATTCTCTTTCTAATCATCTTCAGCTGTAGTTTTCATTCATGAACATATTTAATATAAAGAAAGCCAAACCATGGTTTTCACTTGGGATAGTTCTCTTAATCAGACATAAAGTACACTTTCCCTGGAAAATCTTCAAACAAATTTGAAAATACTGCAGCTGTGAAGTAATTAAGGTATTCGGAGTTGTTCGAGCAACTTGTGTGGATATAATCACAAATGTCATTGTGTCAATGTTCTAAAGCAGCTTGTGACATCCTGAAAGATTCTTTCTTAAAAATAAATGTGGATTATCAATGATAGAAACTTTCTTATTTCAATATTATCCTTCTCTTGGCCATTCACAAAGATGTTTGACATAAAGCTATATAACAATACTTTATTGAAAGAAATTCAACTTAAAAATTCACCTTAATTGCTCCTTGTTTAAACGTATTCTTCATTAATTTAATTTATAAGCAACTTTATCTTTAAATTCTCAAGGTCTATGATAAGATACCTTTAACAGTGTAGTTTTCTAAATGTAAGAGAAGTTTTTGTACAAAGATATTCATAGTAGCATTATGTGAATCAGCTTATAAAAAAGAATCAAAGTTTAGTAAATAGTTGAAAAAGGCTACAGTGCATACATTCATTGGCATATTGGGTACTTGATAAAATATTTATACAAATTAATGAGATAGGAAAATACTTATCCTATGTTACAGTAAATTTTTGCATTAAAAATTATAAGTGATATATTCAAATGCTATTTTTGTGGCAGAACTACAAGACTGGCAAAATAATTCCCCTACTTAAAATCCTTTAATGACCTTCTATTTCTTCTGAAACAAACCCTCTATCACTAACTCTTCTTGCCTCATTCTCTAAACTGATCACACGGACATTCTTTCAAATATTCCTTCTTGCTGTTAAGAATTCTATCCCAATGTTCCCTCTGCATGGAATGTTTTCCACTCTAGCTGACCCTGACTTATTTGGGCAGTTAACTTGTAATAACTCTCAAATATTAATCTTTTCTCCCTCTGGAAGCCTTTTCTAATTTAACTCAGGAGATAAGGTTTCCCTGGAATATATAGTCTCACGTCTCCTTGTAATCCACTTTCATATCCCTTTTGACAATTTCAACTGATATTTGGGTATTTCTTTAATGTCTCTCTCCCACAGAACATGTATCCTGTTAGATCAGTTTGTTTGAATACAAGTTGTGTTTCCTAGTGGTGGAGTAGCTCCTAACAGACAAACCTTCCCACAGAAAACAATGATAAGCAGTGAACAAAATATAAATTTACACACACACAAACCTGGAGGCAAATGAGAAGTGGGCAGAAACTGGTGAGTAGTAAGCACACTGGCAGAAGAGAACAGCACTCATCAAGTTTCCCATGTTTATAGCTTTTTTCTTGAGGGAAGTTTTAGTCATCACAGTGAAGGCCAAATCTTTGATAAAGGACTGATCTCTTACTGGCTTGAAGAATCAGAAGAAAGACTTCTGGGATCCCCTGAGAAGATGCAAGGTGAAGGGGAAAATCCCATGAGACAGCAAAAGAGGCTGAGCCCACATTTCTGGCAGGTCTCTGAACCAAGCATGCGCTGGACAGATTCGAAACAGCCCAGCAAAGGTGAAAGAAGGGAGCATATATTTCAGCTGCTGCCCGCTGCGGGAGAGCACAACTTGGAATTTATATTTAGCCAAGTTTAGCTGCCTGCTAAAACAAAAAATCAACGCTGTTTTGGCCTGGGATTTATATTAACTACAAAAATGTCTCTGAAGAAGCAGCATTTATGTTGATACATGGGGGATTGCAGGACTTAGGAGGAGAGTAAAATAAGAATGTTTCTTTCAGAGAGAAGAAAAGCATGTGTGAATGTCCAGTACTGGGAAAGCTTGGCATATTTTGAGACACAGTGATCACCAATATAGCTGAGACACAATAGGGACAGAGAGGGAGCAAGTGTCATGTGATAAGGTTCTAGTATTAAGCAGGGGACAAATAATTTGGAGCCTTGAGTGTCAGGTTACTTATTCTTACTATATTCGAAACACAAAGAAGTGCAACTTAAGCAATATTATGGCATGATCATATTTTTTAAATAAAATGTCTAACTCTAATATGGAAGAAACACTTCTTGAGGGTAGAGGTGGATAAAGAAAAACCAGTTTCTATAATTGGATGTGAGGTGGCAGTTAGTAGAATATAAAAGCTGACCCCCAGGTTTCTAGCATGAACACTAGTAGTACTGGTTATCAAGACACAGAAGACTGGAGGTAAAGACAACTTAGAGAAAAGATTAAGAATTGAATATTTAAGATGCCAATGATGTCACTTGAATATATTGACCTGGAAGTAATAAGGGATTATGGCTTAGCAATATAAATTTGGAGATCATTGATGTAGTGTTGGTATTTGAAACCATGAAGGTAGAAGGGAGTATAATTGGAAAGGAGAAAGTGACTCATAAAGAGGACCCAAGAACAAAAAACAAAGAATCAGGAGCTTCCAGGGAGGAAAGACAACAGCTAACAAGAGTGTGGTGCCACAAAAGCCAGGGGAACTCAGGGCTTCACAAAAGAGGTAAAAATGATGGTGGAGTAGCTGGCTGAGACTCACCTCTCTGCAAGATGACAATTAGAAATTATTGACAATATATTTTTTTTAATTTGAAGACACCGGGAGCAGTCATGTACAGGCATTCATTGGAAAAGTCTATCCATTAAAGGCAGGAACTGAACTAGTTGAAGGTCAGCGAGGGGCTCAAGGCAGTCTCTACTCTGCTTTTAGGTATTCTAAGTTTCTAGTAATGTGTATATTTGTGTGTATTTATATATTCATTTAAAAGATGGGCTTATCTCACCATGTTTAAAAGTTGATTAAACCAACACCTAGACCATTAAGAGTTGAAGATGAAGGACAAATGGTGAACAATGAACAATGGTTATTCCCAAGGCAGTAGGGCTGTTAGCCAATTGGATTTTATCGTGCAATGATTATTTAATACTTATTACTCAACTACATTCCTATTTACATTAAATTTCCAAACTTTAAATGCCAGTATGTCAGCCTAGTATCCAAAAGTAGCCCATAAAATGAGGTTAAAAACAATAACGATAGCAGGAACACAGGAGAGCTTGATGCAGTATACAATGCAAATGACAAAATTTCAGAGTTTTTTTTTCAATTCCTTCACAATGAATATTTATGGAAGACCATCACAGTGCAAAAAAATCCAGACTCCAGAGCCAGAGACCAACATCCTAGTCCCTTAGGAATGTCACTTGGGCAAATAACTTAACCTCTCTAAGTCTCAGTTTATTTATAAAATTGTAATAATACTAGTGCTTACCACCTCCCAAGGCTTTTCAGTCTGAAACAATCTATCTCAACTCCTGACAATAGTGCTTAATAAACATTTCAATGGTGATGAAGGTGATTGATAATGATAGATCTCAGATAAAACTCAACAAATAGGAGGAATATATTCCAAAGTACACATGCACACACACACACACATATCAGACACAGAATATTGAGAGTAGCAAAAAAGCTATAAGTAGTACTAAAATAATCTGTTAAGGAAGCAATAATTTCTGGGGCACCTGGATGAGTCAGTCGGTTAAGCATCTGACTTTGGCCCTGGTCATTATCCCTCAGTTTGTGAGTTCGAGCCCTGCATTGGGCTCTGTGCTGAAAGCTCAGAGGCTGGAGCCTGCTTCAGATTCTGTCTCTCTCTCTCTCTCTCTCTCTCTCTCTCTCTGTCTTCCCTTCCCTTATTTGCACTCTGTCTATCTCTTTCAAAAATAAACAAACATTAAAAAAAACTTGTAATAAAAAGAAGGAATAATTTCCCTCTTGGGTTTGAAAAGCATAGATAATAATATCTAGTAAATAAAAGTATTTTATGATTTAAATGACATTTAATTTGAACTTCATGTTCATAATAACTAGAAATTCAAACTCTGGAGATAATTTTTATGGCTTTAATTCTCAGTTATGTCATTTGTGGTAAAACTTAAGATATATATGTAATTATTTAGTCCCTCAGTTTTCTTTCTGTGAAATGGGGTAATAATACGGCCTTATTGTGCTAATTAAACAGATAGTAAAGTGGCACAGACTAGCTAGATGTTCACCAATCTTAATTTCCTAGGCTCTGAAGAAGACTGTATCTCCCAGCTTCCCTTTCACTTAGGTTAGGGTTAATACCACTGTGTTCCTGCCAGAGGAGTGTGATTCAGTGTGATGTACACCTCTTCCAGGACTTGCCATACATAATATGCTTGGCAAGGTCTTTGTTCTCTTACTTTCCTTATTGGCCATTTCAAGCAGAGTTGGAAAGAGCAGGCATCTTTGATCATAGTGCAGAAGGCTGCCTCCTGAAACCCAACAAAACTGTGACATGAATGATAAATACATCTTTATTGTCTTAAGCCAGTGAGACTTGGCAGTTGCTTTTTACAGTGGTAGCAATAATTTCCCTAAGGAATACCACAGCACTTAAAGCAGTAGCTAGCTAGCACATAGTAAGTGCTCAATAACTGCTAGCATTTAAAATATTGCTGGACTTCCAAGAAGCCAAATGTCAGAAAATACATTGAATAGGAAATGATGCTTTAAATATCCAAGATAAGCTTTCTTAATTCTGAAAACAAAATTGGACCTTGAAACCAAACATGGAAAATATGCTCTGTGTTAACTTCTGATATCAGTAGCAAACTGTATTTATTAAAATGAGGATCCAACAAGATTTAGAAAGGTAAGCTTACAAGTTAGTATTGCTAGATAAATTATTTTGTTACCTCTAGCCATTTGATTCTTTTTTTTTTTTTAATATTTTTTATTTATTTCTAGGAGAGAGAGAGACAGCGTGAGCAGGGGAGGGTCAGAAAGAGAGGGAGACACAGACTCTGAAATTGGCTCCAGGCTCTGAGCTGGCAGTCAGCACAGAGCCCGACGCGGGGCTCGAACCCACGAACCAAGAGATCATGACCTAAGTGAAAGTCGGACGCTTAACCGACTAAGCCACCCAGGCACCCCTCTAGCCATTTGATTCTAAGCTATGTGCCATATCAATTATTGTATGGATTATCCTAAAATCAGTAGCAGCACTCCAGGCTCCACATTTCTTCCAGACATTATTACCAATTCACTCACCTATTTTCACTCTCACCAGGTAGAAAAGAATGTGATTTCCATACATTCTTAGAAGCACTAAAAATGTACTGTATGCAGGTATAAGTTAGATATATGTGAAAATATATCAAAACAGTAAAGAAATGTGCTTGTTTGTGTCATATTTAAAGAATATATATCATGGCACAGCACCAGATACTTAAAAATAAAAATAATTACTAGCTTGAAATCATCCAACATCTTCCAAGGCACCATATAAATTTTAAATAAACAGTTTGAGCAGAAACTCTCAACTAGAACAGGGCTACACAAATATATTTTTTCCATATGGGAAGAAATTATCTACGTTACAGCCATTTTATTGTTCATTGCAGAGGGTTATGCGAAGCAGATTGCACTGAATTTTTTTTCCGTAAGAAACCTTAACCTGAAGTTTTGTTTTTTAAATATTTTTTCCTACAGAAACTTCATATAGATTTAGCACATTCACTGAACCCTGTTACAAGTATTTTTAAACCAGAGCCATAACTATAAACCTCTCTTAATCACTCACTAACTACCTGGTGTATATTAACATGAGACTCACAGAGGCTTTGCTGGAAATTGCCACCCAATCTACTACCTTGATATTCACATGTCCATGTTTCTAATGTTCTTTCACAAAACAAGAGTGCATGAAAAATTTTCCGCTCCTTCTGTGTTTTTATTCTTTTGCACAGAAGCATCCAAACCAATAACAATATGTAGTGATATTCAGGTGCTCACTAACTTCCTCATTAAAAGGGATCCCTCCTAGTGTCACAAATATTTCCATTTTGTTTTAGGTCTTTTTTTCCCAGATGAACATGTTGGAACTATTCAAAGTATACAGGAAAAATAATCCTGGGTAATTCTACTTCAAAATCTATGAGTAATGCAATTTTTAAAAACACCCCATTACCTCAATATGTTTTTTCCCCAATTCTAAAACAAAGGTTAATAACAATTGAAAAAGCAAACTTCAGGACCAGAAGTTATTTTCCTTTTTTTTTTTTTTTTTTTTTACCAAATATGTGTCTGTGCCGTGGATAAAATTCCCAGTATCATTTATTTAACTTACTCCATTATTGAGTATGAGTGTACCTCACTCACACGTAGACACTGTGTGAGTTACAAAAAAATGCAAACATGCAAGACAGAATCCTGACTTCATGGAGCTCACAACTGAATTAGGGAAAAACAGATGAGGAAATCAGTGATTTTAACTACACTTATATAGTAATAAGTGATATTATTATTTGATGAGAATTATAATAAACATATACACACATACGTATATTTTCCTGTCTGGTAAGAGGAAGCAAGAGGTCAGAAAACAGGAATTCTTCAGATCTTGTGATTAAACTCTGAGAACAGAAAGACAATACAGCTAGAGATAGAACAGCATGTGTGAATGCATGGCAACAACAATAAGAAAAATACTTAGAATCCTGACATCAGGATACTTGGGTTAGAGTAAACAATGAGTATAGCATATACAATGGGAGATAAGGGGAATCTTACATGATGTATAAGCATTCAAATCTAAATAAAAAGAGATTTTCCTGAATGATTCATATCCATCCTTCTTTTACATAAAACAAAGCAAAAATACACCATATTTCTGTAGATCGAATCTACACTAGAAAAAGACTGGGACACAACAGAAAGGACAGTTCTCTTTGATGGCATGATCCAAGGAGGAGATTTTGAACTAGGCATAAGGGGAATGCATCCACTCCTGAGAACAGTAAAAGAGGAAAACTAATATGTTTGAAAAGTTTCAGTATTCCTTTATTTCTCAGTGATTGTGATAGTGTAAAGAGATCATTTGTGTACAGCTCCTTTAATTCATTATCAGTGGGTACACGGCTTATTTTCATGTGTAACTTTTATTCCTTAGATTGCCATTGATGGACTATACCTGCCTGACACTGCAAAGGCACCAAAGCATTCCGGGTCCTTGTCTAAATACCCCTTTGAAGTCCAAGGCAACACAGAGAAAAATGGCCACTGGGACCTCTTCCCACATATTCAACTTATTAACTTTAGTCTTTGTAATATAAAACTGCCTGGGGTAAAACTCCTATTCTCAAATTAATTTTACTACTATTTCTAGAGGCTTATATTAGTTTGGGTTTATTTTATAATAAGAAAGAATGAAATAAAAACTTATGATCACAGTTAAATGCGGTCTCTGGGAAAGACACTGAGGTGTCCTTTCACATGTTGGCTTAGTAAACCTTCCCTAGCTGAGTTCGCTTCCAGTCACTTGGCAACTTTCTGCAAACAGCCAAGTCAAAACTCATGACGCTCAGTTGCTGTGACAGTCCACGGAACTAGTGCAGTAAGCAATACAGCTGCAGAAACCACAAAGTATGCTGATAAAAGGAGTTATTTGCTCAGTAATCTTTCAGAAGATAAATCTGGAACAGAAGAAGTAATACTCCATAAATATTATTTATTTTATCCCATTATATAGGGTGTCAGTCCTTTGAGAATTTTAAAGAGTTTTACCAAAGATGACTTGTGAAATAGGTAGTGTTGTATCAGTTTTAGGGAGGGGGGAGGAGCATGCGTCTCAAATATGTATAGAATTATAGTGCTGGAAGGGATGTGAAATGTATCATGTATATAGTCAGTGTTCTCTTATGCATATGAAAAAAATTGGTTGTTAAGGGTTGAAGTGGCTTGCTCCAAGCCACAGAGCAAACAAGCAGGGACAGTATTAAAACTCAGATGTCCAGCTTCCCAGTTTCATCTCTTTACTATACCAGGCAGCTGCATTGTATCACTATTCAGAAGAATATACAAATTACACACATACACAAACACACACACACAAACAACACACACACAAACAACACACACACACCTATACCCTACTATACCCTAGCCAATCTGAACAATTTCTCATTCACTAAACATCTACCTAAGATATAGAAGCCACCCTTTTAGACATACGTTTGCTGCCAGATAGGCAGTTCCCAAAGTACAATATTTTGCACAATTACAGAAATAATTATACCTTCAGAAGACTTCATCCCCATGAATAGAAGAGCATTACCTCTAAAACTATTGAAGAAATGGTGTTTCTTTTAATGACACAAAAGCATTCTAAAATTTAGATTCTAACATCAAAGCATAGGACTGGAAAAAACAGCTTCCATGGAACTAAGTCATTTAATGTATGAAAAATCTGAGGCCTTGAATCATACACTTATTAGCTAAATTAAGTTTGACAAGTAATCCTTATAAAGTTTTCATATAATGTAGATCTCTTGGACTTTAATTCAATGTAAATTTTTCCATGAGTGATAAGTTACTTCCCATCTCTCCACTGCCATAGAGAAAACATAAGAATAAAACTGAATATAACTATTCAAGTGGAATTTAATCAAATCTAAATCAAATTTTAACTGAAGAAAATTATAGTTTCAGACGTCTGACCCTTCAAGTTTATCATACCATGACTTCACTCCCCTTTTTGTTACATTTTCTAGACTCAGCATATTTTTTTTTCTGACATTCAGTGGCACTTCTAGAGTTTCCATGATATATGACATCTTAGGAATGCCAAAAACATACAATGCACACACATATACACAAACTTAAGTCACTTAAATTAAACACACACACACACACACACACACACACACACACACACACACACTGCAATTTCAAGAATGGAATTTGATTCTCTCCTAATTTGACTGGTAAATCAATCTCCCTGAATAATAAGTAGAGAACCAAAAAAATAAGCCCACAGTAGGACAGTGACTTATATTAACTTTCCTAAAATCTATTTAAAGAAACCAGATCCACTTATATCGATTACATAAAATGTTCCTCAAAAATTTATGAACAAATATGCTTCATATTATATGAATAGTTTTAGAAGTCTACAATGAATTAAAATACCTGAGAATTCCTGCATTGATAATAATGATGTATAAAAACGTTGTTGATTTTGTTTAACTAACAGTTTCCTTGAACTTATTTTATTACAAAATGCTCTTCTTATCTTTCTTAAACCTAGCATGAGACAGCAATTGTGTTACAGAAATTGTGATTGATAGAGTACACTGGGAATGCTATTCAATGAAAATGTAATACACTTGAAATTATATATCAAAAAACTTAATTTTGTAACAAGTATTTCTCAAGCCTCTTTAACTTTTTCCTAAATCTTACAATAAAACATATAGATAATTGTCAATTATAACTAACCAAATGCCTGACAGGTGGAATTCCTCACACATATTCAATATAAAACAAAATGTCTCAACTTGAATATTCAGGAAAAGATTAAACGATTAAATGAAGGTACACCTTTATTTATATTTGAATTCGGTTTGAATATTGAGCTATTTTTTAGGCGATCATAAATTACTGTTAAATGCAAGTCATTAAATAAAATTTGAAGTGACACATGACAAAACATTATCCTGCAGGAAAAACTTCAAACATATATGTGATTTAAATATTAAGTAGCTATACAGATTCAGACCCAAGGAAAAGAATTTCTTAATGAGTCAATTTTGCCATTTTTAAACTGTACTTAATTCTACAGCAATTATAAAGATCATTTTAAAGAGTTAAATTTCCAAACATATCATGTACACATCTAGATCATTGAATATGTAAAGAAGGTAAACTGTGCACTAACCAGATTTATTATATATATATGTGTGTGTGTGTATATATATGTATAATCTATACATATATAATCTATATATATATATATATAATAGCTAGTATATAGTAAATAGTAAATAGTATCTAGTAAAATAGGAGTCCCTCAAGTCTTCTGTGGTGAAGCCAGTAGAAAGAACCGAAGAAAACAATCTTAAACATGGTAATGTTATGGCTTCTTTAAAGACAAATATTTTTTTTAATTACACATTGACCTAAAGTAGACAGTCTCTATGTAGGACTGCTTTTTTAGGCCCTACTATACTCTGGACATTAGAGAAGGAAAGACAAAGATGAAAAAGGATTTGGCATAATACTCTAATTGGCAAGCTAAGAAAAGATGAATAAGTACACTGTAAAGTGAAATATAAATGACTCATTTAAAACAATGCTACAGGTGCACAGAGATAGAAGTCACAAGCCTAGACTAGGGGAGCAGAGAAGGTGCATAGCCACTGACATTAGAAATGGGTGTTAAAGGTAAAGTTCCAAGTAAATATGAGCTTCAAGTGGAGGCTATTAGAAACAAGTCAATATATATATGAAATATCATTCCAAGAAACATGGAAATATAAGATCTGTAGGAAATTTAGGTAACAAAGTGTCTGTGTGTGGCTGAAGTAGGTGCAATACCAGGGAATAAGGCTGCAAACACAGGGTGGAGTCATATAAGAGAGAACTTTACATGTTATGCTCTAGAGACCTATATAAAGAAGTTAGGGACACATCATTTATAACCAGTCAATTGTCCTTCCGTAACATTACTTGAACGTTTCAGTGAGCTGTAAAGTTCAGAGATAGGTTGATGCTACTTTCCCAAGTATCCCCTCCATTCTTCTTTCCCTCCAGACATTACCCAAAACCTATTCTAGACGGGATGGGATAGGCATCATATCCTTTTTCTGTGTTTTTTTTGTTTTGTTTTTTTTGTCGTGAGAAATGTCTTAAAATCACTCTGAAAATGTACTGGACTTCTTCCTTCTCTAAAACATCAAAAATCCAGATTTTTTTTAATGAAGTATAACTGTCATTGATGTTTAATACTTCAATGCTAATAGTTAATAGCATGTAGAAAAAAGCAGACAATTCTTTCGAGAGAAGTACAATGCTCTAAAACGATTTTATTCAGATTTTAGAATTCGATTCTTGAGTTTGGGGAATGGAAATAAGCATCCTGGAAAAGCTACAAAAGTTTTTAATCCCTCCTGAAAGTTTCTTACTCAGCTGCAATGATACAGAATCTTGGAATTTTACATTATAACCATTGCCAGATGACTGATCAATTCATCCCTGCTACTTTAAATTTTTCCAAATCTTTTGGGGCTAAATCTGGCTAGAGTTTTGTAAAATGTCTTTACATGTATCGCATTACTCTTTCAGATCTTTATATTAAGTTCTTTTTCCTTTGTGTCTGGGAAGGGAAACTGAATTCTGAGAAACATGGGGGCAACTGTATGAATCTGGCATGATATTAATAAGAGTACTGAGCCAGCCTCAATTCCTAAAGTGACAATATCTCTTTGATTCCATGGCAGAGGGCCTAGGTCCTTGGCCTCAGATTCCTTTCCAATATGTCAATAACTCAGACATTCATATGTATACTTCTTTTAATAAGATAGCTAATTAGAGGGAAAAAATTAACAGCTTTTTTATGAGATATCTTCTAAAGTACCCTAATCATGGCATGCAATTATTGATATTAACATGTAGGTTTTGTTTCATATGGTATCTGGTCTTACATACATCATGAAGCTCAAATGTGGTATTTATTCTTTACATAGTGTACAATTACCTAATGGGTTTTGCTTAATTTGAATTAGATTTTTAAAATTAATATTTTAAACAAAAACTGAAAAGTTCAAAGCAAATAAAACTCAAAGCTTTTGTACTTTTGCATTTAGCCTTTCATTGTGATGGAGGATTTGTGACTCATGAGATCTCTTTAAACACAAAGCACTATAAGCCACTCTTGGGAAATGTATAATTCTTTGATTGTTTCTCAGATTACTATTCTTCTTCTATTAGTATGATGATAACTTAGGGTAATCTTTTTGAGAAACTTTCAGATATTAAAATACAATTACTTCAGGCACCTGGGTGGCTCTGTCAGTTAAGCATCTGACTCTTGGTTTCAGCTCAGATCATGATCTCACAGTCATGAGATCAAGCCCCATGTTGGGCTCCATGCTGAGTGTAGAACCTACTTGAGATTCTCTCCCCCTCTTCCCCTCCCACTCATGCTCACTCTCTTTCAAAAATAATTAAAATACATTTACTCTATTTTGATAACTAATTATCACGCTAATACACTGTAGGAATTGCTGCCCCATCAGAGCTGACATGAGACTTAGACATTTACATATATTCATACATATGAATATATATGTATGTATGTCATATCACATACAGATAAACATATATATCATATATACATATGAATCATACTCATATAAACATATATATGAGAGCAATTATGTATAGATATCATGAAAAGATTTACAAATCTTATAAATTCCAGATTTTCTGAGATTCTACTATTGTTTTACAAAATTTGTTCACCTCCCATCACTGAGGGTTGATAGTGTCCAGGGCAGTATCCATGGAGATAGAAATAAGAGAGGGTTAAGGAAAGGACACAGCTGCTGCTTCCCTGCAATTCTCAGAATTACTATAGTAGAGTAGGAGTCTTTCTGTAAATTAGTAAAGGGGCTTGATTTAAAGACTATAGAGCTACATTGAGTGTTGCTTTCACCACTGATTGTGTGAGGAAATCACCTACTCTCTTTAATCTTTATCTACTACTGTGGGAAATTTATGCATTTATATAAAAGCATAATTATTAGCATTTATATAAAAGCATGTTTTTAATAGAGTCTCCCATTCACATATTATATTGGTTTGATTATTGAAGTTTGGTATTATTTTCTGAGACAATAATTTCAGAAACAGCAAACTATCTTATCATACAAATTCTTTTTAGTGAATCACCAAAAGCTAGAAATTCACATTCTAAAAATTCTTAGACCATGAATTATATATGAGTATATAGCTGAAGTCAAGTATAATAGATGGAGGTCAGTTTTCTGCTACTTGGGAGGCAATGTAATTGTGATTCAAGTGTTCTAGGTGGCCTTGTCTTATTCTATAGACTATTCTGTTAAACTACCTGGGAAGTCCAGTTGATGGACATTTATTGAGGATTTAATATAAACAGAACACTGACCTGAATTTGTACAAGCTGTCCTATCATTCACTAGAGGAATTTACAGTGTTTTAATAGAAAAATCCATACAAATCTAGAAAATGTAGCCTTCCTTTCATTCATTCATTGAATTGTTTGCTTAGAAAATGTTTCTAGAGGATATTTCATATATTAGCATTTGAAAATTAAAATTGAGAAAAGTCTGTTCTTTCCTTGAGAACATTCAGTGGCATAGGTAAACTGGCAGGTAATGTAGCAAATGCAATACAGCAAGAAGAGGCATTCCTAAGGGAGTAATCATTTAGGTAAAAATTGGACCTTCCAGGGCACCTCCAATTCCAATGTATTTTAACATCTCTGTTTTAATCATAGTTTTCTGCTTCTCTAAATTTATTTATCTAAATTCCAGTTGAAGTTTATGGTAAGCTGCTGTACTCCTTCATACTCTGCCCATACAAACAAAACATAGCAAGGGAGCACATGGGTGGCTCAACCAGTTAAGTATCCAACTTCAGGTCTGGTCATGATCTTACACTTTGGAAGTTCTAGCCTTGCGTCATGCTCTGTGCTGACAGCTCACAGCCTAGAGCCTGCTTCGAATTCTAAGTCCCCTCTCTCTGCTTGCACTCTGTCTCTCTGTCTCAAAAAATAAAACATAAACATTAAAAATTTTTTAAAAAGTAACAAGAAAAAAGGGTACTTTTAATTAGTTTCTTATTCCATCAAGTTATTAATTTCTCTAATTTTAAATTATATTTTTCTGATTTCAAAAGTAATAAACATACATTATAAATAAATTTAATAATGAAAACATAAGAATAAAAAGAGCTGTCATCCATATGTCCAGTACCTAGAAATAAACCCTGTACACATTTTGATATATATCCTTTCAGAGATTTCTGGGAAGAATGCAGAGGAGTAGAATCTTCACCTCATCCCACAGACACACCTAGTTAGCAGTGAACCCAGAAAATGACCCAAACACACATAAGAGACTTTGCACAGTTAAACCTAGACAGAGGGACTCATTGAAAAGGGGTAGGAAGGAGGAGATGCAGTAGGGAACCAAACTTCTGGAGAAACTAAGAAAGGATACCACATGTACAGAGAAAAGATAGAAGCAGACCCCACAGCAGGCAACTTAGGCACAGGGATCTGGACTAGGAAGATGAGTCTTCATAATACTTGGCTTTAAATACCAGAGGAGCTTAACTGCAGGTACTTTACAAATCAGCAGACTCAGCTCTAGGAGAGCTGAAGAGCAACAGGAATCTGAGCCCCCACCCTTACAGAGACAGTATAACAACCCCACTGAGGTATGGTATAGAAGTAGCAGTTTGAAGTATATAGAAGTATACCAGATGGGGTATACATGAAAGTGATCTATTTATTAATCTCAGAACTTGTGCTGGAGGGACAAGGTCTTTAGGAGACTTCTCCAAGAACAAGAGAGCTTATGGGTGTCATTTCTCTCTCCCTCATCTTCCCAACCTAGATAGTCTGACACTTGCAGCAACCAGCAAAACACTCTCTGCCTACCTTACTAACATCACAATCCTGCTTGTGTGTTCTCCTACAGATCTGTCCCATTGAAACTGCCCCAGTAGCAGGAGTCCCTCTAAAGGAACTCTTGCCATAACTCATCCTTCATGTAGTCCCAGCAGGGACCAGCATCACTCCAAAGTGATTTCTGCCTCAGAAGAGGAGAAGACAACCATATTCAACAATGTGACTGCAGCACCAATAGCTGAACTTTATAACTGGCAGTACAGAGAGAGCACCCTGTTGATCAGTACATTTGCAGCATCAGGAGATGGACTGGGGTCAGGTTTCTGATCTGAATGCTGGCCCTACCCACTAACAAAAAGCGCTCGGGACTGCACAGGGAGAGAGCCCTGCAGTTCAGGGTCACTGAACCCCAACAGATGGATTGGGGGCAGGCATCTGATCTGACTGCTGGCCTGTCCACCAATGAAAACCTCTCAGAGAAGGCAGGGAGAGTACCTTGAAAGTGGCTACAACATCCCTAACGAATGTACCGAAGGGAGGAATCTGGTCTGACTACTGACACTGCTTAATTATAAGCCCATGGTGGATCCAGATGGGTCCCAATCCTGCCAGTGTGCCCACAACAAAGTAGACTGAACTGGAGTGAACTGGACTGACTAGATGAAGGCAAATGCAGCTCAACCATAAGAGTAGGGCACACACAACCCACTTGGGTGACATTTCTGAAGCACCTAGTTCTGGTGAATAGGGGCATTGTGCTACAAAGCATCACAGGGCCTGTTCTTCATAAGGCCACTACTTTCAAGATCAGGAGATATAACTGACTTTCCTAATACATAGAAACAAATACAGTGAGTTAGACAAAATGAGGAATCAAAGGAATATGTCCCAAATGCAGGAACTGGACAGAACTACAGCTGAAGAGCTAAAAAAAAAAAAAAAAAAAAAAGGAGATAAGCAAAATTCCACATGAAGAATTCAAAGTTATAGTCATGAAGGTACTTACTGGATTTGAATAAAAGAGTGAAAAATTTCAGTAAGACCTTCAATGAACAGAAAGAATACATTGTTTTAAAACAGATAAATAAGAGATAAAGAACCGTAACTGAAATGAAAATATACTAGAGGAAATCAATTGTAGATTTTAGGAGCAGAAAAATAAATCAACAAGCTGGAAACAGTGTAATAGAAAGCAACCAAGCTTAAGAGAAAAAAGAAAAAATAGGAGGGGCACCTGGATGGCTCAGTTGGTTAAGCAACCGGCTTCGGCTCAGGTCATGATCTCACAGTCTGTAGGTTTGGGCCCCACGTTGGGCTCTGTGCTGACAGCTCAGAGCCGGGAGCCTGCTTCTGATTCTGTGTCTCCTCTGTGCCCCTCCCCTTTCACACTCTATCCCTCTCTCAAAAATAAATAAATATGAAAAAATTTTTAAAAATGAGAATAGAGTAAGGGATAAAAACCATCAAGCATAATAAAATATACATTACAGGGATCACAGAAGAAAAAGAGAATGAAGGAGGCAGAAAATATATTTGAATAAATAATAGCTTAAAAATTCCCTAATCTGGGGAAGAAATCCAATATCCAGATCTAGGATGTACAGAGAGCCTCCAACAAAATCAACCTAAGGAATTTCACTTGAAGATACATAATAATTAAAACGGGAAAAGTATAATGATAAAATGAGAATTTTAAAAGCAGGAGGAGGAAAGAAAATTGTTACATACAAGGAAACACCGTAACACTAGTAGCTGATTTTTCAGCAGAAACTTTGCAGACTAGTATGGAGTGGCATGATGTATTCAAAAGCTAAAAGGAAAAAAAAAAAAAAAACTGAAACCAAGAGTACTCTGTCCAGTGAGGCTGTCAATCCAAATAGAAGGAGAGATAAAGAGTTTTCCAAACAAATAAAAGTTAAAGGAGTTTGTCACCACTAACTAGCCTTACAAGAAATGTTAAAGTGAATTCTTTGAGAAAAGGAAAGTTCATAATCAGGAGTAAGAAAATTACAAAAAAAATTCACAGGTAAATACAAACATATTAAAACCAGTAGATTAATCATTTACAAAACCAGCATAGAGGTTAAAGCACAAAAGCAACAGAATCAATTACATCTATAAAAGTCAGTCAAGAGATTCAAAAAATAAAAGGATGTAAAGTATGACATTATAAACATAAAATGTGATAGGGGTAGTAAAAACTTAGTGCTTTGAGAATGGGTTCAAGCTTAAGTGACCATAAACAATATGAACTGCTATATCCATAAAATGTTATATATGAGTCTATCAATAATCACAAATCAGAAACCTGTATTATACATACAAAAACTGAAGAGAAAAGAATCAAACATATCATTAAAGAATGCCATTAAACCACAAACGAAGAGGCCAAGAGAAGGAAAGAATGAACAATGAAAACAATTGTAAAACTAGTAACAGAATGGCAGTAGGTATAAATACCTATAAATAATTACTTTGAATGTAAACTGGCCAAAGTCTCCAATAAAAGACACAGGGTGACTGAATAGAATAAAAAGAAATCTAGATCTATCAATATGCTGCCTACCTGAGACCCACATCAGACCTAAAGACACATGCAGATTAAAAGTAAAAGAATGGAAAAAATATTTACTGTGCAAATGGAAGTGAAAAGAAAGCTAGGATAGCAATATTTATTTCAGAAAAAAAGATGTTAAAACAAGCGCTATAACAAGGGGCAAAGAAGGACATTACCTAATGATAAAAAGAATAATCCAACAAGAAGGTGTAACAATGATAAGTATTTATGTTCTCCACATGGGAGTACCCAAATACATAAAGCAACAAATAACAAACAAAAATAAACTGACAGTAACACAATACTAGTAGAAGACTTTAACATCCACTTACATCAATGAATAGATCATCCAGACAGAAAATCAACACGGAAACAACAGCCTTGAATGGCACATTGGATATGCTGTATTTAACAGATACACTCAGAACATTCCATCCAAAAAGAGCAAAAGACACATTCTTCTCCGCATTCAAGAGTCTCTTTTGGTTTGCCTCTCTCCCTCTCTATGGGTGTTGGGGGCGAGGGTGCAGATGGGCATGGAGGAGGGCACTTGTGAGGATGAGCACTGGGTGTATATGGAAACCAAAGTGACAATAAACTATTTGTAAAAAATAAATAAATAAATTGGGGCGCCTGGGTGGCTTAGTCGGTTAAGCGTCCGACTTTCGCTTAGGTCATGATCTCGCGGTTCGTGGGTTTGAGCCCCGCATCGGGCTCTGTGTTGACTGCCAGCTCAGAGCCTGGAGCCTGTTTCAGAGTCTGTGTCTCCCTCTCTCTCTGACCCTCCCTTGCTCACGCTGTCTCTCTCTATCCTATAAATAAATAAATAAATAAATAAATAAATAAATAAAGACACATTATTTTCAAATCACAATGACAATGCTCCAGAAGAGATAAAATGTTAGGCCACAGAATAAGTCTTAACAAATCCAAAAAGACTAAAGTCATACCATGCATTTTTTCCAATGGGTTCAAAATTGTAGCAACAGCTATTCTAACAGGAAATATTATAGCAATTAAGGCCTACCTCAAAAGAAAAAATTCAAATAAAATAATCTATCACCACAATAAAAGGAGTTGGAAAAAAAGAACAAACAAGCCCAAAGCCAGAAGAAGAAAGGAAATAATAAAGATTAGATCAAAAATTAATGAAATAGAGACTAAAAACCAATAGAATAGATCAAGGAAACTAGAACTGGTTCTTTGAAAAGATAAACAAAGTTGATCAAACTTTAGCCAGACTCCTCACAAGAGAGAGAGAGAGATGGCTTAAAATATAAAATTAGAAATGAAGGAAGAGAAATAACAACCTACACCACAGAAACACAAAGGAAGAGAACATTATGAAAAACTACATACCAAGAAATTGTACAACCTAGAAGAAATGGATACATTCCTAGAAATATATAACCTCTCAAGACTGAATGAGGAAGAAATAGAAAATTTGAGTAAACCAATTACCAGCAAATAAATTAAATCAGTAATCAAAAAACTCCCAATAAACAAAAATTTCAGAATAGATGGCTTCACAGGTAAATTCTACCAAACATTTAAAGAAGAGCTAGTACTGTGGCACCTGGGTGGCTCAGTTGGTTGAGTATCCAATTTTGGGGTTCTTGATCTCAAGGTTTTGAGTTAAAGCCCTGAGTTGGGCTCCATGCCCAGCATGGAGCCTATTTTTTTTTTAAATGTAAAGAAGATCTAATACCTATTTTTCTTAAACAATTCCAAAAAATTTAAAGGGAAGGAAAAATTCCAAATTCATTTTACAAAGCCAGCATTATTACCCTGATACCAAAACCATATAAAGATGCTATTAGAAAGAGAGAGAGAGAGAACTATATGATAATATCTCCAAAGAATATAAATGCAAAAATCCTCAACAAAATATTATCAAGCTGAATCCAATAATACATTTTGGAAATTATTTACTGCAGTCAATAGGGATTTATTCCAGGTATGCAAGGGTGGTTCAAAATTCACAATTCAATCAATGTGATATATCACATTAATAAGAGAAAGGATAAAAAACCATATGATCATATCCATAGATCAAAAAAAAAAAAAAGCATCTGACAAAGTACAACATCCATTCATGTTAAAACTCTCAACAAAGTAGGGTTACAGGGAATATACCTCAACATAATTAAGGCCATATATGAAAACCCATAGCTAACCTCATCCTCAATGGGGAAAAACTGAGAGCTTTTCCCCTAAGATCAGGACAAGATAGATGTCCACCCTCACCACTTTTATTCAACATAGTAATGGGGATCCTAGCCACAGCAATCAGACAACAAAAGGAAATAAAAGGCATCCAAATTGGTAAGAAAGAAGTAAAACTCACTATTTGCAGATGGCATAATTCTATATACAGAAAATCCTAAATACTGAATCAAAAAGCTACTAGAACTGATAAATTAATGCAGTAAAGTCACAAGATACAAAATCAATATACAGAAATTGGTTGCATTTCTACAAATTAATAATGAAGAATGAGAGAGGGAAATCAATAAAACAATCCTACTTATAATTGCACCAAAAATAGTATATACTTAAGAATAACATTAACCAATGAGATAAAAGACATGTGTGCTGAAAACTATACAACATTGATGAAAGAAATTGAAGATGACACAAACAAATGGAAAGATATTTAATTCTCATGGATTGAAAGAACAAATATTGCTAAGATGTCTATACTACCCAAAGCAATCTACAGATTTAATTCAATCCCTATCAAAATATCAAGAGCATTTTTCACAGAACTAGAACAAATAATACTAAAATTTGTATGAACCGCAAAAGAACCCAAATAAGTCAAAGCAGTTTTGTAAAAGAATAACAAACATGGAGCTATCACGACCTCAGATTTCAAAATATACTGCAAACCTGTAGTAGTCAAAACAGTATGGTACTGATACAAAAACAGATACATAGACCAGTAGAAGAGAATAGAGATTCCAGAAATAAACCCATGCTTTTAGGGTCAGTTAACCTTTGACAAAGTAGGCAAGAATATAACATCAGGAAAAAGTCTCTTCAAAAAATGGTGGTGGGGAAACTGGACAGCTACACACAAAAGAATGAAACTGGACCAATATCTTACATCGCACACAAAAATGTAAGTTCAAAATGCCTTAAACACCTAAATCCAAAACCTGAAACCATAAAATTCCTAGAAAAAGACAAGCAGTAATTTCTTTGACATCTGTCATAGAGATAGATATTTCTCCTCTGGCAAGGAAAATCAAAGCAAAATTAAACTATTGGGACACATCAAAATAAATACTTATGCACAGCAAACGAAAAACTCAACAAAACAAAAAGGTAATGTACTGAATGTGAGAAGATATTTGTAAATGATATGCCCTATAAAAGGTTAGTGTCCAAAATATATAAAGAAATTATATAACTAAAACCAAAATCAAGCAAACACATAAACACACAAAAAACAATTTGATTTCAAAATGGGCAAAAGACAGCAAGCGCCTGGGTGGCTTAGTCTGTTAAGCGTCCGACTTTTGCTTAGGTCATGATCTCGCGGTTCGTGGGTTCCAGCCCCGCGTCGGGCTCTGTGCTGACTGCCAGCTCAGAGCCTGGAGCCTGTTTCAGTCTGTGACTCCCTCTCTCTCTGACCCTCCCCTGCTCATGCTGTCTCTCTCTCTCTCTCTCTTTCCTAGAAATAAATAAAACATTTTTTAAAAAATGGGCAAAAGACATGAATATACATTTTTCCAAAGAAGATATATAGATACACACATTACCAACAGACACATGAGAAGAGATTCAACACCACTAATCATCAGGTGATAAGTGAGATATCACCTTACTCTTGTCAGAATAGCTAAAATCAAAAACACAAGAAATAAAAAGTGTTGGCAAAGATGTTGAGAAAAAGGAACTCTTATACATTGTCGGTGGGAATGCAAGCTTGTACAACCACTGTGAAAAAACAGTACAGAGTTTCCTCAAAAATAGAATTAGCATATGATCCTGTAATTCTACTCCTGGGTAATTTTCCTGCAGAAAATTAAAACATTAATTTGAAAAGAAATATGTACCCCACCCTTGTGTTTACTGCAGGATTATTTACAATAGGCAAGTTATGGAAGTAACCCAAGTGTCTATGAATAAAGAAGATATGGGGTGTGTGTGTGTGTGTGTGTGTGTGTGTGTGTAACCAGTATCTATATTAGCCATAAGAAGGAATGAAATCTGGTCATTTGCAACAACATGGATAGACCTAAAAGATACAATGCTAAGTCAGACAGACAAATATCGTATGATTTGAAAAAAACACACAAGCAAAGAAACAAAACAATCAAAAAAAGAAAAAAGAGACAAACAAAAAAAAAACAGACTGTTAAATACAGAGAACAAACTGATGCTTGCCAGAGGGGAGATGGGTCGAATGGTGAGTGAAATAGGTGAAGGGGATTTAAAGTACACTTATCTTGATGAGCACTGAGAAATGCCTGTAACTGCTGAATTACCATATTACATACCTCAAGTAAAAATAAACAAAAATTAAAAAATAAGAAATACATGTATCCTTTCAATCACACACACTCATACACACACATCACTAAATTGGAATGTTGGTATTAGTAGACATAGGCACATGAGGGAGGGCAGAACTACATGTTTATAATCAAGAGATAATATAGTAAAATGTCTCTGTCCTCCCTCTTCAAACATGTATATTAAAATTATATTTTAAAAAGTTATACAGGAAAAAGTACTAATTTTTCTCTCGCTCCCAACATATCTGAAGGAGAGGAAGGTTTTAGACTAATTGCTAAATAACCACCCTTTACATAACATGGTCCCAGGTACTGGTCAGTTTATCATAATTTTGGGACCCCTTTCTTATTTAGAGTGTAGCATAAATTGAAGACATTTCTGCCAGGTATCTCTGGTGGGCAAGTTTATACAAAACCATTTGTTTTATGATATGAAATACCCATATTTGTCACATTTATGAAGTATAAAACCCCTTGCCCCTTTTGGAGAGTATGGATTTAAACAAAAAAGCTCCAAGCAATCAGTGAAAAACATACCTCACTGACCAATTATTAATGAATAAAAGAGAGTTTCCATGAATTTCCCAAAGCTGGGCTAACTAATGATTGTATCCACTTTTTTAAAAGGGTCTATATGGAAATAACAATGTTACGGATGACTCTACTGTCATTATTTGCTAGTGATTCACAAGTCTAAAAAAGAAAAACAAATTAATGTTTTGTAAAAGCTGAACATAAAAGAAGTTTCAGCAGCATTCATTTAACTTGAACATCCTAGAGGTAAGACAAGTAGGAAAGAGAAGAAAAGATAAAATAAATTACCATTACCAACCAGATATTTTTTTTCCACCGTCAGATAGGCTTTTAAGGCTTGTAGGACCTGGACTTTAATCCTTATCAGTTCTAAATTCAATGTAGTAAAGTTTTTCAAGTAAACCACATAAGGCACACTAAAGAGTACCAATTATTTTTTGAGGGAAATTTTAATATGTTTTTGGGAAATATATATATATTATACATGCATATTATATATATATATACATATTAAAGACATTAAAAAAAGATAAATTATAATCCTTTCAAAATATTTTGGAATTCACTGTCAGATCAAAGTAGACGGGAATAGAACCAAGTAGAAAGGTATAATTAGAATAATCAGAATTAGCACAGTAATAGGTAAAAGACTATACTAACCAATTTGTTACCAATGAGAGCTATTGTTAGGCTAGTTGAATCAACATCAAAGCCAGATTTTCCAATGCAATCACTGATTCAAAGACAAACTTCAATGCAGGGTCTGGAAATATGAGATTTATTGTAGAGGAACTTGAACAAAAGGGAAGTACTGCACTAAGAACACATGCAAACATAGCTAAAAGTAATTTAATCCCAGTATTAAGTATTGTAATGTACTAAAATCAAGAGGCCAAGAAAATCCAGAAGAGCAAAAGGAGCAAAAGATAAGGAACAGAATTACTATTTTGGTATGGGTAAATTAATCTCTACTCAATTATGGAACACTAATAAAATTCAGAGTTGATTTGAAAACACACATTCTACAGTCAGGAATGGAATCAATTCAGGTCTTTAAGAGAGCCATTTGCAAGATGAACATTAACATCTCAGAAAAAGGAACACAGAACAAAATGCATACCCAATAAATCTATCAAGTGTTGAGCTGCCTATTATTAGTAAGGGATTAAGGATTAACAATTCTATATCTTATTTCCTTATTGTGTGTGCTTAAACCAATTGCTAAATGCACACATGCATACACACAAAGTGGTTGGGGGTTTTAATTCTTTTTTTTTTTTAATAGTTTATTGTCAAGTTGGTTTCCATAGAACACCCAGCACTCATCCCAACAAGTGCCCTCCTCCATGCCCATCACCCTGCTTCCCCTCTTCCCCACCCCCCCTCAGCCCTCAGTTTGTTCTCAGCATTCAAGAGTCTCTCATGGTTTGCTTTTCTCCCTCTCCCCAATTAAGAAGGGGAAAAATAATTCTTTTTTTTTTTCTTTAACATTTATTTATTTTTGAGAGAGGGAGAGCACAAGCAGGGGAGGGGCAGAGAGAGAAGACACAGAATTGAAGCAGGCTCCAGGCTCTGAGCCATCAGCACAGAGCCCAATGCTGGGCTCAAACCCAAGAACTGTGAGATCATGACCTGAGCTGAAGTTGGATGCTTAACCGACTGAGCCACCCACACACCCCATTCTTAATTCATTTTTAAAATAAAGGATGTTTGTAAGAAGTAGATTGATATTGTCAATTACATGTGTCTAAACTATGCTTACTAAATGGTTAGATGGCCTAACTTTTTAAAAATGCCTGTGTAAATTAAAATCAACCGTGAAATCATAATAAAAAACACTGAATGCATACATGTTTACATTAAAAAAAATACTTTGTGTAAGCTTTGTGTGTTTTTTTTCCCTGTGTTCCATCTTCAGACCTCATCCTGACAAGCTCTTGTTGAAACAATTCCAAGGCACTAATTTTCCCTATCACCTTTAATTTTTGAATTCTTACCTGAGTTCTTCAGAGCCCTAAAATTTACCATCAGACATCAGGAAATGGACACACTACAGTGAACTGACCTCAGCCTCATTCTTCAGATATCATCCTCAATTCTAAATCAGTTAGTTAGTAACTAAATTAGTTAGTAACTTAGTTTCTTTCAAAAAGTTGTCCACAATTGATAATGGTTTCCTAAACGGCTCCTCTTAAACATGGGTTTTAAATTGAAATAGAATTTTATACAATAAAATATCACAAAAATAAACTTAAAAAGGGGGCAAGAAACAGTGCATAGCCTTGAGGATGTTAATACACTTATGTTCCTTTATCTCTGATTATGACATTATCCAGAAGTATCAAGGATTATACAGATTGCCAAATTTTTAGATGTTATGCCCTAGTGCAAAGGAAATGTGTTTTCCATACAAAACCACTACATACACTGAGCCATATTTCCAGATACCCTTTACCAGCACTCCACTTTGGCTTTGCATTAAAACAAAATTTACTTAGAGGCCCCACAAATAATAGCTCTCCAGTGTCCAATTATTGCTTCACAATTCAAGGAAACATCTACTTATGGAAAGGCATTGAGCCAATCACAAGTTCAAGTAATAGTCTTTGAAAATTCAGTCCTATATTTCATTAGTTCTCCTATAAAAAACATTCAGCAGGACACCAAATAAAGGTTAAAAAGTCATACTGTTGTATGAAAAATAACATAAACCAGGATAGTATGTTACACACATAAAACTTAATGTCGTATTTCTAATATGTATGCATACACACACAGAGAGATGTAATTATAACTAATTAATTATGAGTTCTTGTGAGATGTGTAAAACTAAACCCATGGACCTGGCTTCTAGTCCCTGACAAGAAGTAGCTTGAGTTGCTGCCTCCCTCCTCACAATCTATCACAGAGAAATGCCAGTAACTCAAAAGCATGAAGAATTTTTTTTCTTCTCAAGTTAGTTAACATACAGTGGAGTCTTGGCTTCAGGAGTAAACCCAGTGATTCATCTCTTACATATGATACCCAATGCTCATCCCAAAAAGTGCCCTCCTTAATGCCCATCACCCATTTACTAACCCCCTAACTCCCATCCTTGTTAACCCTCAGTTTGTTCTTTGTACTTAGAAGTCTTATATTTTTAATAATAAAAAATAGCAAATTCAATTTTAAAAGACCATGGAGAAGCATGAATTTGTGTAATAAGAAAAACTGTGAGAATCCACCTTAAAACAAAAGTCTAATTTTGAACTTGAGAGGGATAAATGCATTGCCCCAAAACAGTGTCAAAGAAGAAATAAGTAAATATGTAATCATGGACGTTTAATAAACCACTTATTAAATGGTAGAATAAGCAGGCAACAAGCAGTAAGTGTATAGAATAAATAACATGATAAATATACTTGACCTAGGAAATGATCAAATGAATGAAAAGTATATGTTTCTGTCAAATGCATATAGATATATACATGAGTGAATATGTGCTGACTCACAATGTAATTCTTTAAAGTATTTATTATACTTAAATATGATAACACCTCTGAAATGCAATTAGGAAACAACAACAAAAAATTAGAAAATCTTTGTATTTCTTTTACTGATTTATAATTGAATTCACTTTTCTGCGATAAACATACTTTGCATCCTTCACTTCTTTTTAAATTGAAGATTTTATAGACCAGAATATAATCGATCTTGGTGAAAACTCAACATGCAATTGAGAATAGCATGTTTTCTGTTTTTGGGAGGCTGTGTAGTGTTTTATAAATGTTAATTAAGTTAACTGATTAATAATATTATTAAAGTCTTCTATATGCTTACTAATTTTCTACATATTTGTCCTATCAGCTAATGATGTTAGAATGTGAAAGCCTCTAAAAAGAACTGTACATATTTCAGTTCTATCTTTTCTTTTGAATATTTTGAAGTTCTATTGTTAGGTTAAATCATAACTGTCATGTCTTCTTGGGAAAATTGACTCCTTTATTATTATACAGTGGACCCTATTTGCCCCTGATAATATTCTTCATTTTGAAGTCTATTTTCTCTGTTATTAATACAGGTATCCCAGTTTTATTGTGGTTGTGGTTTGTATGCTATTTATATGTATATATTTGCCATCCTCTTAACTTTTATCCTACATATATTTTCATATTTGAAGATAGTTTCATATGGACATCATATAGTCTGATATTTTGTTATTTTAATACAATCTGATAATCTCTGCCTTTAATTCACATGTTTAAGCCATTAACATTTAATGTCATTTTGATATAGTCAGCTAAAACTGATCATTTAGAAAAATTTTTAGGGATGCCTGGGTGGCTCAGTCAGTTAAAACCTCAGACTTCGACTCAGGTCATGATCTCGTGGTTTTTGAGTTTGAGCCTCATGTCAGGCTCTGTGGTGACAGCTCAGAACCTGGAACCTGCTTTGGAATCTGTGTCTCCCTCTCTCTCCACCCCTCCCCTCACTCATGCTCTGTCTCTGTCTCTCAAAAGTAAATAAACGTTTTTTTTTAATTTTAATGTTTATTTATTTTTGAGAGACAGAGGGAGCAGGGGAAGGACAGAGAGATCGGGAGACACAGAACCTGAAGAAGGCTCCAGGCCCTGAGCTGTCAGCACAGAATGCAAAGCAAGACTCGAACTCACAAGCTGAGATCATGACCTGAGCCAAAGTCAGACACTCAACTGAGCCACCAAGGTGCCCCTAAAATTTATCATTTTGATAGCTTTTTTCTACTTGTTCCATCTGTTCCTTATTATTCTATTTTAGAATAGAATAAATCCTCTATGGACTTATCATTCTTTCAAGAAAATTTAGTGGTTGTCTTGGGCTTTATAATATAAATATAATATATATTATTATAATTATAATATATATATAATTAGTCAAAGTCAGCCTGCAAATAATATTTAAACTGCTTTGCATACAGTGTAAGAAATGTTAAATCTTTCTTATAGAGTATGCCTCTGGCAATAAATTCCCTCAGTATCTGTCTGAAAATGTCTTTACTCCATACTCATCCATTTCTAAAAGGTATTTTCTCTGGGCATAGAATTCTGGGTTGATGATATACATTTTTTTCTTTCACCACTTTATAAAGGTCACTTAATTGTCTACTGGCTTTCATGTTTCCTGGAATAAAGTCATGGGTGTTAAGACATGGATCAATGGCCTAATGGTTAGGTATTTAGTTGATGATGTATGAAAACTGGCTCACCATATGGAGAAAATATAACTGGATTTCTATTCCATTGCATGCAAAAAAGGTACACTCCCCCAAAATAAAATATATAGTTGTGAGAAATCAGTAAAGTTAATAGTGGTTAACAAAAGGTAACAGAAGTGAAAACCTCATGGATTCTATGGCATCTAATGAAGGCTCTGTGTCAACAAAAATATATCATGGACAAAGTTAATAAACTGTTTATTATTCACAGAAGATATTTGCAATGTCTAAAACCAACAAAAGTCCAATATTTACAGTACACAAAGAGCTTTTGCTAATTCACAATAAAAATACAGCAAATCAAAATACAAAAAAAAAAAAAACAAAGGACAGGGCACCTGGGTGGCTCAGTCAGTTAAGGTTAGGTAAGCAACAGACTCTTGATTTCAGCTCTGGTCATGATCATGATCTCACAATTCATGGGATTAAGTCCCAGGTTGGGGCATACTGACAGCATGGAGCCTGCTTAGGATTCTCTCTCTCTCTCTCTCTCTCTCTCTCTCTCTCTCTCTGTCCCTCCCTTGCTGATTTTTTTTTCTCTTTCTCTCAATATAAATAGTCTTTATAAAAGGAAAAATGGGCAAAAGATATAAATAAACATTTCACAGAAGATTGAAAAGAAGGCCACTAAAACAGACATAATAGTTTATGCTTACTATAGTGGGAAAATATTAGAAAACTAGATAACGGAAGTGCTGCTGAAGAAGTGGAGATATGAAAAATCTCATTAACTGCTTGTGGGAGTATAAATTGGCTCAGCCATTCTGAAAAGTATTGTGACAATTTTAAGTTAAATTCAATGTAAAAAATTGAACTATGATCTATCTATGATTTAGATAAGGTCATATCCTGAATACATGTTCCAGAGAAATTCTTACACAAGTATGAGAAAATATATATAAATGTTTATCCCAGTGTTGTTTTTAACACAAGTGACTTGAATGTGATCCAGGTGTTCATTATTGGGAGGAATGGGCAATAAAACATGCTGCATGAACACTCTATTATAACACTGCAGCAGTTAGGAAAAAAGACTAGATCCAAATGCAGAAACATAAATAGATCTATAAAACACGGTACTGAATGGAAAAGAAATAGAATGAGTTTATAATATAATAGCATTTATGTAAATTAAATATATATGCACATAAACAAAATCATATGCAAATAAATTATCCATATCAAATTATCAGAATGATTCCTATGGTATGAGAGGAATGGAAGTAGAGGGAGCATTAAAAGAGAAAGAATAGAAGGAAAGAAGGAGAAAAGAATGAGCTGAAATAAGGGGAAAAACAAAGAAGTGGACTCGCATAAATTTCTAATATCTTAAGAACTTGGGACTGTGATTAATCAAACACTCTATCACAAGTCCAAAATAAATTAATAAATGGACTAGTAGGTATTTGTTTAAGTAGATCTGTAGATAAATAAGAAGTAGACTAATACATAGGTAAGTAGGTAGGTTGATGGGGGAGGGGTGGATGGATAGACGGGTAGACAGATGATATAGACGATAGATCAATAGCTAGATTACACAAAGACAGACATAAATACAGGTAGATAGAAAGAAAATAACACTTTTTGAAATTAAATGTTCAAGTTAGAGGTAGATAGTAAAACTTAATGAATTATAATAATTCTTAATGGTATTTCTAAAATCTAAAATGTAAAATTTATTTTAAATATATATCTATTCAGGGCCCTCTGGGTTAATTCCTCTTACAAAGGCCTATGGATGTGTTACCAGTAAGAATGTGAATTCTTTTTTTCTTTTATAATATTCTTGTATTCCATCCTAGATCCATAAACTAGCTCTTGAGCAACTGGCTACAGATTTTATCTACAAGTTGCTAGCATACACTTCTCCTGGGACAAATACCAATATTTTCAAAAAATAGCCTGAAAGTGTACCTTTTGTAAACATAAAAAATTACTACTTTCTTATACTACTTTTATTATATTTTTTAAATTCTAGTATAGTTAACATACAATGTTATATTAGTTTCAGGTGTAGAATATAGTGATCAACACTTCCATACATCACACAGTGCTCATCACAAGTGCACTCTTAATCCCCATCACCTATTTCACCCATCCCCCATCCACCTACCCTCTGGTAATCATCAGTATGCTCTCTATAGTTAAGAGTCTGTTTCTTGGTTTCTCTCTTTTTCCCTTTGCTTGTTGTTTTGTTTCTTAAATACCACATATGAGTGAAATCATATGGTATTTGACTTTCTCTGACTCACTTCACTTAGCATTATACTCTAGCTCCATCCATGTTGCTGTGAATGAGAATATTTCACTCTTTTATATGTCTGAATAATATTCCAGTGTGTTTGTGTATGCTTTATATATATCATCTTCCTTAGACATTTATCTACCAATGGAAACTTGGGCTGAATCTAAAATTTGGCTATTGTAAATAATAATACTGCTATAAACACAAAAGTACATTTATCCCTTTGAATTAGTGTTTTTGTATTTTTGGGGGGTAAAAACCCAGTAATGTGATTACTGGACCATATAGGATAGATCTATTTTTAATGTTTATGGAACCTCCATATTGTTTTCCACAGTGGCTGTACAACTATTCATTTCAACCAACAGCTACAGGGTTTCTTTCTCTCCACATCTTCCCCAAAATTTTTGTTGTTTTCTCATGTGTTTTTATTTTAGCCATTCTGATAGGTATGAGGTGATATCTCATTGTGGTTTTGATTTGCATTTTCCTGATAATAAGTGATGTTGAGCATTTTCTCATGTGTGTTGGCCATTTGGATTTCTTCTTTGGAGAAATGTCTATTAATGTCTTCTGCCCATTTTTAAATTGGATTATCTGTTTTTTGGGTGTTGAGTTGCATAAGTTCTTTATATATTTTGGATACTGACCTTTTATTGGATAAGTCATTTATAAATATATTCTTTCATTCTGAAGGATGCCTTTTAGTTTTGTTGATTGTTTCCTTTGCCAGAAGGATTTTATTTTGATTCAATCCCAATAGTTTATTTTGCTTCCCTTTTCCTTGCCTCAAGAACCATAGCTACAAAAGTGTTGCAACAGTCAATGTCAGAGACATTTCTGCCTGTGCTCTCTTCTAGGATTTTTATGGTTCTAGGCCTCACAGTTGGGTCTTTAATCCATTTTGAGGTTATTTTAGTCTCTGGTGTAAGAAAATGGTTCAGTTCCATTCTTTGCATGTAGCTGACCAGTTTTCCAAACACTATTTGTTGAAGAGACTTTTTCCCTTTGCATATTCTTGCCTACTTTGTTCAAGATTAATTGACCATATTATTCTTTCCCTTTGCCATGTTGTACAAATATGCAGTTATCAAATATAAACCTTATAAATGCCTTATAAAGTTTGATCTGTGAATATAACATCGTCCATAGGGATGATGTAGAAAGTTTAAATTCACAAATAAAATTCCTTTCTTCTTAAAACCAGAGTCCCAAGTTTAACTAAAAATGTTGGATATTCTGTTGAGATTGTTTTAACAGTGACTGTTTCAATTAAAGCTACTTGTACTTTATTTCAGTGTGTTTTGTTCCTATCTATTCCTGTGCTGAACAAAACAGAATGATCCAATTTGAGCTGCATGCTTATTTAGCTAAATGAGATTATTCAGTGGTCTAGTTAATCTTGAGTCATCAGAAGACCTCAAATAGAATGAAGTAATATATTCTATCCTCACTAGCTCAGTCCCTTTTATTTGTTTCCTAAGAAGAAAGGTTTATGTTGCGGGAGAAGCAGAAGGTCTTAGTTCATAACCATGAAGCACTAGGATAACAGAGGAGATCAGCCTGTCTGTACGTGTGAATGTAAAATCCTATCTGTACAGGTCACTGCCAGCATTGAAGGAGACAAGGGCACTGAATTTGCTCAGGAACTTCACTTTTTACTTCATCCAAGTGGAGAAAAAAGGAGTAGCGATTATAACCAATGCTACACATGAATCTTTGGTATTTTACTAATCTTTCCACTGTGCAGAGGCATTTTCTACGACCAGTCAACAGGCTTTCAATGGTCATGTCATTTCCCCTCAAATCTCTTTTAAACTGTTAAAGAAATAGGCAGTGTCCTGCCTTCTATTGTCCTCTCAGCCTTCTTCCCTTACCTTTATTCTTGGTAAAAGCTACTTTATGGCTCTCCTTAGTCAAAAGACAGTGCTTTCAGGGAAAACACATTGGGCTATATATACATTTGATCAAAAACATTTGAAATGTGCACAAAAGCAACCAAAGTTAGAACAAAAAAAGGACAGCTGCATAAAGATTTCATAGCTATAAAAGATCTATTTGTAAAAGCTCTGGCTAAACAAATGGCTAAGTTAAACAAAGCACAATTATGGGTATCCTGTCCTCTTTCCCATTTCTTTCTATCTATGCACATAAAACTCACTAATTAGCATTGCATTGTTGTCCTAAATTCTAACTTAACTTCGTTTTCCTGACAATTCTGCTTTCATGTCTGCCAGCATTAAAAAAGAAAACACCTCAATTTTCTATATTTCTTCCACTTTTCAGGATATCTTACTCTTCTTCCAATGATGTGCATTTTTAGTATGACTAAATATTTTAAAATGCACATTATGTACCATAACACACTATTCTTTCTTAAAAAGTTCATTGAATTTTTTTAAAAAAATAGAAAATATCTAAAGATACTCAGGAACTGCTCTGAATAACTTAATGGCAGACTTCACAAATTATAATTTAGATATAAGCCTAGGAAGAATTATTCCACATTCTAGAGGATTAGAAAAAGAAACAGAACCAAAAAAAATACATTAGCTAGTTTGTCCATGAAATGTCTTATGTTAGGTTGCCTACCAATACACACTTATCATTGATTGATACACTCAATAGATTAGCACTGGGCTATGTAGCATGACAGTCTCAAGGCAACAATAAAGCATAGAAGTTTGGGCAGAATACTAATGATTAAAATATAAGAAGGCATTGGGGAACCTGGATGGCTTAGTCAATTAGGTGTCCTACTCTTGGTTTCGGCTCAGTTCATTATCTCACGGTTCATGAGTTCAAGGCCCACATTGGACCCGGTGCTGACAGTGAAGAGCCTGCTTGGGATTCTCTCTTTTCTTCTCTCTCTGACACTCTCCTGCTCATGCTTTCTTGCTTTCTCTCTCTCTCTCTCTCTCTCTCTCTCAACATAAATAAACCTAAAAAAATAAAATATAAGAAGACAAATACCAATGTGCAAGGCAAGATGTGACATAATAAGGTAAAGAAAACTTTCATCAACAAGGAAAAACTATGGATGCTTATGATAGAAAACCAAAGCACGAAAGCAGACAAATGGGAATAACCTTGAGATCTAGTCAGGTAGGTCTCTAAATCTCAGTTTCTGTTGACTCCTCTTCTTCCTGGTGAAAAACAATCCTGAATGACTATTGTCTTAAGCCTCTTTGAGAAAAAGGGTAGATGAGTTTGAACAGGTCTCTAGAAAGATTTCTCTAAAAATAGAAATTAATCGCTAGTGTGATCTCCAATATTGTAACTGGAGAAACCTAAACGCATAGAAATTTTATGATACTCAGAGATAAAGGACAACTTTGTGTAAAGTCTAGGAATAAGACTATTCTATACACAAGATATCTATCTGTTGACCTACTTACCTACCTACCTACTTATTTATCTCTCATCCATCTCTAAAATGATCACTAATGCAGCTGTTTTTGTAAGAAAATCAGCAAATTCATGGGAAAAATAGCTCAAGAATTCATATCATTAGCTCATGTCATTTAACACTTGTAAGAGACACACTGATGTGAGTATACAAAATAAAGTTTCTATTCTCCTGGTTTTATTCATGAAGATTTGACAATATCTCCAGTAAATCATCATGTGACATTTAGATGCATAATTGTTAAGCAGTTTTCATTGTTTTAATGTATATTAATAAACACTATAAAATCTATTAATGTAAATGTTTGCATTATTCACTTTTAATAATGAATTATTATCCATTATTAATACCTTTTGAAATGACATTTGGTAAATACTATTCTTTCCTTTGTTATTCAATTTTCATAGGTACTTTTGCTTTCAGGGAACTCGATATAAATTAGTTCTATTTTTATTTCATTATTCAATATTTGGCTAGCTGGAAAATTGTCTAAATACTATGAATATAAACATTTTTGTTTCTAACAATATTGGATGAGACTATTAATCCATTTACTTTTCTGTAACAAAAGAAGTGTGTTAATATTTTGATGATTTTTAGTAGAGTCTATAATTAAAAATTCAAAAGGACTTGGATTATGTAATTTTTCAAGGAAGTAGGTTTTGGATTAATCATTTACGACTTAAAATTACTTTTATTAAAATATATAAAATCTCAATTACTTTCTCTCCTATTTGAGTAAACAGAGCCCAGTAATCCTTTTGGACACGGGGTCTTACAGTGCCTTGGGTTATCTTTTGTTAGATTTTACAGTCTTGCTTAAGAGTACATGGCTTAATGTATGTGGACCAATAAATCTCTGCCTCACAGGCTTGTTTTTCCAAAATTGCATCTCTCTAATAAAGAATATGTATATACACAGATGCAGACAGAGAGACAGAGAGAGAGGAGAGAGACTGTGAAATCATGACCTGAGCCAAAATCAAGAGTCAGATGCTTAACTGACTGAGCCACTCAGGCGTCCCAGGATTATTTTCCTTCTTAAAGATCTATTAAAAAAATTTTTAAAAAGAAGGAAAATAATCCTCTTAATTGACTATATATGTGATGATTAAAGTCTCATAGCTTATTAAACAGTACTGGATAAAAATCAGAACTACATTGTAAAACCTCTGAATGTCAGGTAAATGCCTGGAAGGCCTGTCACTCTTATCAAGTGGGTGCCTTTGACAGATATCAACATGTAGTTGCCACAGTCTTTGCCACCAAGGATATACTCAGCCTAAGAACCGTCTCAACACTTTGCTGCAGAAAGCCACCACCAATTGAAAGCACTGAGGGAAAACTTGATGACCATCCAAGACAAAGCAATTGACATTTTTGCAATCTGTCCCTTTCTTGACTTTACAAATTTATTTCATTACACATATCTCCAAACTTTCAAACTTGTTTCCATCAAACCAAGTGTCTTGCAATCTTAGCATCACAGATATTTTCAATGTTCTGGTAAAAATGGCATATTTCTTACAAAACCCTTTAAAAGTAAAGTTGACAGTATACTACATTGCTCTATTGATTCGTCAACTATCTCCCCAGCCACACAATAAGCCTTGAAAGGAAGGAATGATATTCTATTCATCTTTTGATCCCAGCAAAGCAGTAATAAGAGGAATACTGGAAGCACATATTAGAGAATTATTAAAGGAGTGAAAAAGTTAATAAATAAGTAATATCTAATAAATCTCTTAAATTTATGTAGGGACTCTAGAATAATTTTATAATTTCCTATGAATGAAGTTACAGAAAATTGAACGGAGTTTGACTAATTAAGAGCATATTAACAAATTATACTATAACAGCTATAAAAACAATAATGTATCTGCAAATGAATATGTCCTTGGCTTCTAAAAAGAAAAGCTATATATTTCTCACAAAAGGAATCAGAGAGGGTTGTACAAATTCAAACAAAAATGAGATGCTAAAGTAAATGTTAATAATACCCACTCCAATTATACTTTTCTAATGAAACTACTATTAATAGTTCAGTATGTATGATTACATACAGATATAATACCTCCTTCTTTATTTGGTGATTATAAAATAGGATATAGGCATATATTATATTTCATTATACTATAGCTATATTTCCCACAGAATACATTCATGAAGAGAGTGGCTACACTCTGAACAAGTATCACAGCTCCTTTAGCCATTCCTCCTTGTTGAATAATTAGGTAGGCTGTTTTGAGTTATTTTGTTTTTTATATTTTGTTATGACTACTACCAAAAACTGCTACAATGGCACACTTGCATGTCCACTAAAACTGTATGACTCTGATTCCCAGACCTTGATAATTCCCAAATGCATTAATAATTTTCTGTGAGGAATGTTTTTCTTCTTATTGAATAAGCTTTTAAAATTTTAGAAAAGTTTTAGATTTATAGAATTATTCCAAAGAGTAGAGATTTATCCAGTTGTTCCTAGTATTAACATCTCAAGTTACTATGGTACATTTGTTATAACTAATGAACCAATGCTGATACCTTATCAATAATTAAAATCCATCCAAACTCTCCACAGTTTTTATCTAACATGCTTTTTCTTTTCCAGGATCCCATCCAGGATATATTACATTTAGTTGTCATGTCCACTTAAGGTTTTATTGACTGAGAATATCTCAGACTTTGTCTTGAGTCCATAATGATATATATAAGTGATTGAATAAATAAGGGAAAAGAAATAAATCTCTATACAAAAGAATTTCAGAATAATTTATGTAGTTATTCTGCCTTAAGTAGGAGGAGCATAATTCTTGATCCTTCCCAAAAGTGCTTTTTCTAAAAAGTACTGTGAAAAGAGAGGGAGAGAAATTAGGACTAACTTTGAGGTAACAAACTTGACAAAAGCTACCTCAATCTAACTAAGTTAATATAGACAATGATAAATCATATTAAGTTTATACTCTTGATATGATGTGTTGAGAATGGTACTACACTTTTGTAGTCTCCCCTCAAGCCCATAACCCCAGTCTAATAATGAGAAAAACATCAACCAAATCCCAGTTGAAGGACATCCTACTGAAGACCTAACCAGTATTCTTCAACCTATCAAGCAGTTTTTTTTTTTTTTTTACAAATAGTTTATTGTCAAATTAGTTTCTACATAACAAAAAGTGCTCATCCCCAAAGTGCCCTCCTCCATGCCCATCCCCCCCTCCCCCCCACATCCATCAGTCCTCAGTTTTTGTCAGCATTCAAGAGTCTCTCATGGTTTGCCTCTCTCCCTTTCCCCCACCATTTCCGCCCTTCTTCTCCCGCTTGTTCCTCCGTCAAGTTCCTCCTAATCCTCCTATACGTGCAAACATATGATATTTGTCCTTCTCTGCCTGACTTATTTCGCTCAGCAT
>NW_024081886.1:465725-474251 GCF_003009895.1 Hyaena hyaena
GTTTTTCTGTTTCGGACTCTCTCCTTTTCCCCTCTCACTCCCCGTAGAGGGTAGAGGGGGATCGCCTCCCACCCTGGAGTCTCCGATCCCGGCCCGATTTTATCTTCCCCGGTTCGCACTCACGTTAGAAGGCTCTCTCAGTGGATTCTGCATCTTTTTTCTCCCAATCTCTCAGGTTTTGTAAGGTTTCCAATGTCTTCAGATCTTTTCTGTGTGATGTATGGGCGCGAGTGCAAGTACGGAGCTCCTTACTTCTCCGCCATCTTGCCCTCTCTCTATCAAGCAGTTTTAATGTCTCCTCATCTTATTGTTGTAAAACAATGATATTTTACTAGCTTTATTTCTTAGAGCACTTAAGATCCAAAAATTGAATTACTCATTTTCATAGTATTTTATACATTGTAGGAGTTGAAAGCTGTTGAATGGATAAATGAATAAGCTGTTGTTTAGTGCTTCTTAAGGAGTCTGTATCTAAAGTCAATTTGTCCTGTTTCTTTTCTTGTGTCACACCTGAAAATTTCTAGGTCCTTTAAAAAACAAACAGCCATCGCCGGAGGGGCTCCTCCTCTTCATCCTAAAGGTTGTAAATTTGATTCCTTTTAAAAGATAATTGTAAAGAGGTGCCTGGGTGGCTCAGTCATTTAAGCATCTGACTTCAGCTCAGGTCATGATCTCATGGTTCACACTGACAGCTAGCTCAGAGCCTAGAGCCTGCTTCAGATTCTGTATCTCCCTCTCCCTCTGACCCTTCTCGGCTCACACTGTCTCTCTCTCTCTCTCAGAAATAAATAAAACATTAAAATTTTTTTAAAAGGTAGCTGTAATATTTGGAATGATTTTTTGTAAACTTTAAACTTTTTATATCTGTTTGGATATTTGCAGGCTGTTCTAAGTACCAGAACACAAAATACTTGCTTAAAATCATGCACACACATTAAAAAATCACATAAACAAAAATTTCCAGTTTTAAACATACCAAGTCACAAACAATATCACATATGGGATAACAAATGGAGAAAGCTTTTGCCAATGCCTGGGGCCTTTGGCAATATTAATGTTTGGTACAATCTTTTGAAGAATTCTAAAGCATGTGGCAAACTGTTCCCATGCACATGTTACATCCAGGGACACAGCTGTACTGTAATGATGGGTCTCTTGGAATATATGTAACTCTCCTCAATCCTCTTCTGATTTACTAAGCAACCTGAATTCTTAATTCATACCTCCACTCAAATATCATCTTATGAAAGGGATATTATAAAGAGTAAAATCTTTTCTGCAGAGTACTTGAAGTTTCTGAGGAAAAATAGTGGGCAAATACAGATAATTATTATGACCAAAGTCACCAAAAATTCACTATCCAGATCCTATTGTAATATTCATCAATTATATTTGACTTGACTATTATACCACACTTCCCACCAGCATAAACATGAACTAGTCATTTTTTAATATTATAAAACCAAACTTAACCTCTCTCTTTGTTGACGGTTTCTAAGAGTTGTAAGTGGTTATCTTTCACTAGAACTTAATTGAAAACCTATTAGTTATGTATTATTTGTGAAAAATAACAAAACACCAAACAAAAAGCAAATAATGAAATATGCCAAGAGAAATTTAAAGAAAGAAAAGTTATTTCTAACATTTTTAAGAGTTAAGATAAAAATAATCTCTTTTAATTTTATGAAAACATTATTAATGGCTTTGTATTTCAGTAAAGATACAGCCTACGTGGCTCCTTCTTCTGTTTTCTTTTCCTTCAGTTTGAAGAAAGGCCAAAGCAAATCTAAAAGCAGAGCCCTATCTTTGTTTTTTTCTTTAAAAAAAGCATATCTTTTAGTTTAATGTCCTGGAAGTTCCTGTGTCAGAGAATAAATATACTATCCAGGTGGATGCTAAGGAAAAAGAAGATATGAAAAGTTGTGCTGAGTTTTAGTCTCCTTGGAAGGCCAGGGCAGGAGAGTATGAAAAAGAGGTAAAGAAGAGGAAGAACAGATGACCAGTGTGGACTTGAATGAGGTTTTTCCGGAAATCAAACTGGGAAAGAAGTATCTATATTTGGCCTCACAAGCCAATTGAGGGTTTATAAACTTGAGTCTGGGGAAAAGCTCTAACCCTCATATTATAAATTCTGGACATTAAAAATAATGATATAGTAAATACATTATGTAATATATACTATATATGCATAATATATACTTATTACAGTAATCACTTTACTATATATAATATATATTCTATTATTGTGGTAATCACTTCACTGTGGAGAGTTTGGATGGATTTTAATTATTGATAATGTATCAGTACTGGTTCATTAATTATAACAAATACAACATATTAATATGAGATATTAATTTTAGGGACAACAAGATAACTCTCTTTACTATCTTTGCAGGAATTCTGTAAATCTAAAACTATTCTAAAATTTAAAAAATTTATTTATTGGTACTTCCAGTAAACCTTATGAGCCAGGTGCCCCAGGTAAGTGAAGTTTGGTGTAGTCTTCAGACACACAACCTTAAGGGCAGCAGGAACCATCATCTGCTTTTTCTTGTCATAGAATGGCAGGATCCCATCAAATACCTTGAGGTGGTGCAACACAGCCTGGCCTCCCTTGGTCTTTTAGGACAGCATGACACCTTGCTGTCTACCAAAAGTTTTGGCTGGGCATTCTGAAGTAGTAGGGGCTACAGAATGGGTGGATGTTCATCCGCTTGTGGAGGAAAGCCACGTACTTCAACTTGTTTCTGTAGAAATTGTCAGAAATGTTGATGCCTTCATAACCCATGACTATGTCCTTCTGGCCCAGCAGCACTTGTTTGGCTATGACGACTGCTGGGTAGCCCAGGAGATGGCCTTGGCCACAGGGCACCAGCACCTCTCCTTTGACATCCTCGGGAGCCTCTTGAGAAAAGCTCTTTTTGCAATTTGGATATTAACCCCTTATTATGTATATGGTTTGCAATATTTTTCCCATTCTCTAGGTTGTCTTGTCACTGTGGTCTCCTCTGCTGTGCAGAAGCTTTTACATTTGTTTATTTTTTCTTTTGTTGCCTGAGCTTTGGTGATATATCCATGAATACATTGTCAAGGCCAATGCCATAAACCTTTCTCTCTGTGTTTTCTTTTATTTACATTTCAGGTCTTACATTTAAATCATTAATCCATTTTGAGTTAATTTTTGTTTATGTTATGAGATAAGGGTCCTATTCAGTCTTTTACATGTGGATATCCAGTTTTCCCAGCACATTTGTTGAATAGACTATTCTTTCACATTGTATATTCTTGGCACCCTTGCTGAAGAGCAGTTGACCATATCTGCATCAGTTTATTTCTGAACTGTCAGTTCTATTCCTTTTGTCAAGCTATACGTTCATCTTTATGCAATACCATACTGTTTTCATGACTGTGGCTTTGTAATACGTATTGAAATTAGGAAGTGTGATTCATACATCTTTGTTCTCCCCCCCAGCCCCAAGATTGCTACAGCCATCCAAGACTTCTGGTGAAATCCCATTGGAATTTTGATGGGAATAGCATCAAATCTATAGATTGCTTTGGGGGTTATGGCCATTTTAGCAATATTAAGCTTTCCAATTAATGAATACAGAATGTCTTTCCACTTATTTATGTCTTTAATTTCTTTCATCCAAGTGGTTTTCAGCATACAAGTCTTTTATTCCTTGTTTATGTTCATTCTTAAGTATTTTATTCTTTTTGATGTTATTCTAGATAGTATTGCTTTCTTTCCCTTTTGAGTAGTTCATTGTTTGTGTGTAGAAACAAAAGTGATTTTCATACATCAGTTTATGTTCTCCAACTTTATTGAATTTATTTGTTCTAATAGTTTTTTCAGTTGAGTCTCTAGCATTTTCTATAAATAAGATTATGTCACTATAAACAGGTAATATTACTTCTACCTTTCCAGTTTGGATGCATTCTATTTCCTTTTCTTGCCTCATTATTCTAGTTCAGATTTACATTTGTTCTTTTGAAATACTAGAAACATACTTAAGTGTTATATAAAATTTTACTCTAGCAGATTTTTAAAAAGAGGCTATATTAAATGACAATGTACTTTGAGTTAGGGGGAGGAATTAAAAACCCAATATTATGAAAATATAGCTTTAGCATTTCCATCATGTATTAATGTATTATGTAATACATTAATGTATTAATGTATTAAAACACATAATGTATTATGTGTTTTATAAAAGTTTTGGTTAAATCAATATGGTTTGAAATGACTATCTTGAGATGAATTTGCAAGATATTATTTGTTCTCACTAACTAGCAATCAACTATTAATGTTTCTTATATTTTCCATTTATAAACACTTAAATGATAGATTACTATGGAATGAAATTGTATGGTACATACTTGAGAATTATACAAATGAATGATAATAACAACTAACAGGTTGGCTAGAGGTATTCAGACTGAGTAAATGAATCATGAACACACTTAGCTGATCATAGAACTAAGACATGTCTGTTCTGAATCTTTTCATGTGTCCTCAAGCGATTCTTACATGGATCAAAATAACGTTGAAAGAAATTTGTTTTTAAATATTAGAAAAAAATATATTAAAAATAGGGAGCTACTTCATGTTCATAGCCGGACTATGAATTCCAAACATTCTAGAAGTGAAAACAATCCAATCATCCTAAAGATTCTAGAGGACATGATTTTCCTTTATCTGTCAATGATGCTGAATAGTCTTCACATTCACAGTATTGTGACTAACTTATTAACATAGATTGTATTACTCAGCATCTCATCTTTAACTTATTGGCTAATCAATCTTAGGTATTATTTTACACTTAATTGTGATCCATGAAAACCTTTGGTATTTATTTAGATTCCACACATCCTGTGATATTGAGCTTCTTCTGGGATGATCTATGACAGCTGCAGTGCCTCAGATTTTATTCTGCCATTCTCTGATCCAATCTTCATGATTAGCACATCCAAGATCATCCTCTTCCTGCCTTTCCATTGGAGTCTGCACTTACTCCCACCCCCCCATACACCTGAAGTCATATAGTTCACTCTGCAGACTCCAGTTGCACCCTATTTATCTTCTTGGAAAACTCCATACTCTGCCCAGCTGGACCAGTTCCTTTCCAGCCCCCTGGGCATCTCTCATAATACTGAAAGAAAGAAGAAAAGAAAGGAAAGAAAGGAAAGAAAGGAAAGAAAGGAAAGAAAGGAAAGAAAGGAAGAAAGAAAGAAAGAAAGAAAGAAAGAAAGGAAGGAAGGAAGGAAGGAAGGAAGGAAGGAAGGAAGGAAGGAAGGAAGGAAAGGGGAATGAGAGGGAGAGAGAGAGAGAGGGAAAAAGAGGCAGGGTGGTGGGACAAAGAAAGAGAAGGAGGGAAAAAGGGAGAAGATCCAATATTTACTCTGATATGTCATACAAACTTATTGTGGTAATCGCTTCACTATATGCATATACATAATTTTAGGAACACTTGGGTGGCTGAATCAGTTGAGTACCCAACTTCAAATCAGGTTATAGTTTCATGGTGTGTGAGTTTGAGCCCCAAATCAGGCTCTGCACTGATAGTGTGAGCCGGCTTCAGATCCTCTGTCTCCCTCTCTCGTTGCCCCTCCCCGCTCACACTCTCACTCACCCCCTCTCAAAACTAAATAAACACTTTTTAAAAAGATAACTTTAAATGACATTGTGGAGAATTTGTAACTCTTTCCCACTGGTGGTGGGAATGTAAAATGGTGCACCCTTCTCTGTTTCATTACTTTTTGGGGAACTCCTGCTATTCTAATGTTGGACTTAATGGGGAAAGTACTCCAAAAGATATGACCAATAACTGACCCGTGAACTGGACCCAGGCATTTGGAGGCTCCTCACTCCCTCCCTTGTCCTTAGGATGTGATTTCTGCTTGTATTTCCCATTCCCAGGGGCTCCTACTAGAGCAGAGCCTTGAGACAGTAATGTGGTGTTAATACCTGAATGGTAGAGGAGACTGAACCCAGTTCAGGCCTCTTTATAAGATTTTAAGATTTAACTTTTAAGATTTGGTGGGTGGGTACAGTAATCCATTTGCCTTGCTGCAGCCCAATACACACCTCATATGTAGGTTTCCTTTGCTCATTAAAACTGCCCCTACTAACCTGGAGGGGCCTGTCACTTTCTTTGCTCTCTCTTTGCCCATTAAGTAGAAGCCAATTTCAGATACCAATAGGGATGTTTCTGGAGGCTTGTGAACCAACAGATGTCTTGAATTAATCATATCCATGTTTTATACTTTCTCTTGTATTTACTACATGTGCCTGTTTGTCCTACTTTTGTATACTCACTTGATCAAATTCTCATTTTTTAAATTGTTGTGGCTTATTTTTGTTTATATTAAAATGTTCTTGCATTTGATTTCCATGAAAATTTCCTTATTTTCTGATCTTTTTTTATAGCATTCTGTTATTTTTAAAGGAAGACTCTCTCAGATTAATGAGACCGACTGGGGAAGATTTTATTTGTAATAATTTTTGTCTTTGTTGTTTTTGTTATTATCTTACTAGTCTCTTCTCTCCCTAAAATATTTACTTCCTCCATGTCATGTTTTTCTATTATTAATCTCTTATCATTCTCTCTTATGTTCCTGATTTCTTAAAATGAATGCTTATCCTAGGTTGTTCATTCTTATTTAATAATAAAGCAATAAAAATAAATGTGTATTTGCTGATAGACATCATTACTCCTATCATTGTGTAAAAATCTTGCCTCAATTTTGCCAGACCCCTAAATAAGAGAACACTGAACTTTTACTTTGGCTATTAAACAATTACCCAGATTTCACCATTTATTAAATTTAAATTAAGAAGCACATCTGTTTCAACTTAGTTTAGATTAGTTTCACTTTCTTTGGAGGGTAATTAAAAAATTTATATATATATATATATGCTTTTCAATATTTATTTTTGAGATAGAGACAAAATATGAGTGGGGGAGGAGCAGAGAGTGGGAGACACATAATCCAAAGCAAGCTCCAGGTTCTGAGCTGTCAGCACAGAGCCCAACCTTGGGCTTGAACTCAGGAACCTTGAGATCATGACCTGAGTCAAAGTCAGATGCTTAACCAACCAAGCCACCCAAGTGCCCTGAATTTTTAAGTGAAGTATTGTTGACATGTAATATTAAATTCATTTTGGGTGTACAACATAGAAACTCAACAATTATACACATAACAAAATGCTCACCACATAAGTGTATTACAATATTATTGAACATGTCCTCTATGATTTACATTTCCACCCCCTGACCTATTTTATAACTGGACGTTCGTACTTCTTAATCCCCTTCACCCCTTTCACCCATCTCCCTCTCTCCTCCCTAGGCAATCACCAATTTGTTCTTTATAGTTACAACTCAGCACCAAAAAAACACAAATAACCCAATTAAAAATGGGAAAAAGACCTGAATAGACATTTTTTCCAGAGAAGACCTACAGATGGCCAAGAGACACGTGAAAAGAAGTTCAACATCATTAATTAGGGAAATGCAAATCAAAATCACAAAGAGATATCACCTCAGATCTCTCAGAATGGCTAAAATAAGAACACAAGAAAAAAATAAGAAAACAAGAAATAACAAGTGTTGGCAAGGAAGTGAAGAAAAGGGAAAGCTCATGCAATGTTGGTGAGAGTGTATGCTGGTGCAGCCATAATGAAAAACAGTACGCAGATTCCTGAAAAACTAAAACTAGAAGTAGTATGTAATCCAATAATTCCAAATCTGGATATTTACCTAAAGAAAACAACAACACTAATCCAGAAAGCTATATGTACCCTTATCATTTATAGCAGCATTATTTGCAATGGCCAAGATATGGAAGCAACTTAAGTCTCAATCAATAGACGAATGAATAAGAAAGATGTGGTATATATACACAATGTAATATTATCCATAAAAACAATGAAATCTTGCCATTCACAGCAACATGGATGGACCTGGAGGATGTTATGTGAAGTGAAATAAACCAAAGACAATATCATAATATCACTTATATGTGGAATCTAAAAAAATGAAACAAACAACAAAGAGAAACAGACTCTAGTTTATTTTTTAATTGTTTTTTCTGAGGAGCAGACTACAGATATTTATGTCAACTATTGTTTATATAGATTTTCCAAATACTTAATGCCTTTCTCTTGCATGTCAGACATCATTTCCACTCTTCATCCTGATAGTTCTGACACTTGAAAGACTCCTGGATTCTTCAGGACATGTTGCCTTCCTCCTAGACTGCAGCATCATGGCTGAGCCGTCCTCTCAGTTGTGGGCTCCCCTGCTCTGCTCTACCAGTTACCACTCATGTATCCAGGTTCCTTTTCACCAGACAGTATCTAAAATCTCTCTGGTATTTTGATTGTTATGGCTTTTGCAACTCTAGATCTTTTCATAGCTGCCAAATTAAAAAAAAAAAAAAAAAAAAAAAAAAAAACTTAACCAAAGCCTAAGACTTTCAACTCTTTTTCACACAGTTAGAATGTGTTTAAGAGGTACGACT
>NW_024081887.1:0-52789 GCF_003009895.1 Hyaena hyaena
AAAAAAAAAAAGAAATTAATAAAAATTAAATTAAGAAATAAATAAGTAAACTTAAAAAAATCGTAAGGAAGAGAAAATGCATTTATAGCATGGTACTATATTTATTTAAAAAAAAATTCAGGTATATGTCCACCCATGCATTTCAAACCTGTGTCATTAGAGGTTGACTGTATTTTCTTTAGAGGTTGCACAGGGGAGAAGAGATTGAAAACTCATTTTGGTTTAAAGTGTCAGGTGTTATGTCTCCTGACTGGTAGTGTAAATGGTGTGGCTGTATACCAAGCATGGCTTCTTTGATTGTTTTGTTTTATGCAATAGATGATCAGATTTTAGCTGCTGGGTTTGAAGCAGTCAGTGTTTCAGGGAATTTAATGGAATGATCAAGAGAGCAGGGTCTGGACCCAAATCTGCCCCTACTTTGGACACGGGCAAGTCATTTACCCCTCTGAACCTGGCATCTCATCTACATGTTAGGAGAGGAATAGTTTGTAGTTCATGGTCCCATTAGGAGCACTTGCATAGGGGATTATTTAAGGAGCCTCCGAACCCCCGGAAATTTTATGCAGAATTCTGTGTGTATGTGTATTTCTGAGGAGAAGGTTTTAGCTTTTATGGGATTTTTTTGTAAAAGATTTTTTAAGGAATCTCTATGCAACATCAAGCTTGAACTCACAACCCCAAGATCAAGAGTGGCATGCTCTACCAGCTGAGCCCGCTTTTATTGGACTTTCAAAAGGAGTCTGTGGCCCCAAAAGTTCAAGAGCCACTGTCTAGATGCTTTCCGAAGTTCCTGCCAGTTCTAATGTTCTTTAATTCTCCTAGCCTTGACTTCAGCTTTTCCCATGTAAGTGCTTCCTAGTAGGTTTGCTGTATCTAGCTGGAGACGTATGGAAGAACACATTTGGAAGCAGACATAGCGAGATAGGCTGTGTGTGCCCAGAAGTGGTTTGGTAGAGATTTCAGTGTTGTAGGGACTCAGAGGACAGGGATGGTGGTAGGGCTGGAATTGGGACATGAGGTGAACTTTGGGGAATGAGACCAGGACACTGGCTGTACATTAGCATCACCTAGGGAATTTGACATAAATACAGGTGGATGGACCCCAGTTTAGACCAGTTAAGTCAGAATCTTAGAGGGTACCATCCTTCCCTGTCCTTTCACTCCCTGCCCCCCACCAACTCCCTTTCCTGCATGGACATAGTTTTAAAAGCTCCCCAGGTGATTCCAAAGTACAACCAGGGTTAGGAACCTCAAAGTAGAGAGGAAGGAAAAAGGAGGGGTCCTTTTTTGGGAGTAAAGGAATGCAGGGACAGAGGTCGGAGGTAAGTGGGTTTGGTTGTAGAGAGACCTACCTGATTGGAGCTGGGGACATGTCAGGTAGATTGGGCAGGCTGATTTTGGCACTCTGGGCAAGGGAAAGGTTTGAGCAGAGGAGTTACCCAATCAGTGTGTTTGAAGGAGATAAGCCTGGCTGCCATGAGGAGGATGGGGAAGGTTTTGCAGTAGTCCAGTTAGGTATTGTGCAATTTAAACCAGCTGCCCTTACTGCTCCCCTGGGCCGGTGTTGTAGTGCAGCCTTCGTGCATGGAAGGGACCACATCTTGGAATCATCTGATTTATTCCCCACCTGCTGTTACCCAGTTGGCTCCCTAAGCAGAATGGCAGGGTGAAAACTGAGGGTTGGACACAGGCACGGTCTTCCATGAATCAGGAGGCGGGGAGGCTCGGAGTGAATGTCCTGGAACTCGGGTCAGTGATCAGGCAAGTCATGAGTATATTTCGGTGGCTGACACTGGGACGTTGAGGAGAGTCCTGATGAACTGTGACAGTGGAGGACTTTGGCAGCTAGGGGTTATCTTGTGGGATGCTGTTGATAGATTAGATGGAATTCTATTGTTGACGGAGGAGAGAACCAAGTTTTTTCTGTGTTGGGGACCTTCTTCCTCTGAGACTGCACATTTCTTCTAAACTTAATAACTGTGTTGGGGGCACCTGGGTGGCTCAGTTGGTTAAGTGACTGACTTCGGATCAGGTCATGATCTCATGGTATGTGAGTTCAAGCCCCACACTGTGCTTTGTGCAGATAGCTCAGAGCCTGGAGCCTGCTTCCGATTCTGTGTCTCCTTCTCCCTGACTCTACCTTGCGCCTTCTCTGTCTCTCAAAACAAAAACAAAAACAAACGTTAAAAAAAAACCCAAAACTGTGTCGGGTGGATTCTTGTTTCTCTGCCCCGGTGCTTTCGTTTTGATCATTGCATTCTGTAAGATGTGTGGAACATGGCCCTCCCTCTTAGTCTGGTTTGTCCTGTGTTGTGTTTTCGATCAGAGAACAAATTTAGGTGGCAGTCCATAAATATTTGAAGGCTTTTTTTGAGGGGTGGGAGGATGGTTTGGGATGCTCTCTTGGCATCTGCATCATCATGGTTACTGGCTGGTTCTGAGCTCTGAGTCTGTTCTTTCTCCCTGGACGTCTTTACCATCCCCAAGTTCAGCCCACTATCCTCTCATTTGGATTCTTATAAGAGCCTCTTGCCTCTAGTCCCTTCCCCATCCTGTTACATTCTGCACAGTACAGCTAGGATGATCTTCCTTAGCAAAAAACACTGATAATCATGTCACCTGCTCCCTGCCCCCTCCCGCCCCCTCCCCCACGCACGCCCTTCCATTATCTACAGGACAAATTCAGACTTTGAACTTGGCATGTAGCATATTTTATAGCCAGCCTTCATCCTGTTCTCCAATGACTCATAGTCTCCCACCCCCATTCCCCTTGGGGTCCTGCCATTCCAAGGGCCTGTAAGTCCTCCAAGGCCTGGCCAAGGGTCACTTCCATGCTGAGTCCTTAGCTCTCTTGGGCAGAGCTGAGTTATCACAGGACTTTGTTCACAGCTCAGGAATAACTGTACTTATGCTTACTATATTGTATAATTTTATAAGTCTCTCCCATAAGACCATAACTTCCCTCAGGGCAGGGATGATGGCTTACTCATTTATCTCGTACATCTTCAGCATTTAGCTCCTACTCTGACACTTCAGAGATTCTTAGATGTTTGAATTCCCTCATTCATTCAGTCAGCAGATGAGTGCTCACCATTAAGGGTAGGCACTGTTCTAGAAGCTGGAGCACAGTGGTGACCAAAAGACCCAAAATTTTCTGCCCTGGCTTACTGTTTGGTGGGGAGAAGGAACTGTAAGCATAATAAATAAGAATATGATAGAGTCTATTAAAAAAATAAATGCTATAAAAAGAAAGTAGGAGAGGCACATTAGGAGAGCTGAGGGTGGGAGTAGGGGTAGACTTGGTTTTTACTGGGGTGGTCATGATAGAAATAGAAGTGGCATTTCAGGGGGAGGGGGGGATGGGCATAGAGGAGGACACTTATGGGGATGAGCACTGAGTGTTATGTGGAAACTAATTTGACAATAAACTATTTGTAAAAAAAAAAAAAAAAAAGTGGCATTTCAGCCAGATCTTGAAGTAGATGAGGCATGAATGAATGAATGAACCAGAAAACAAACAGTAATCATCTCTTCCCTTAGATTTTTCTTCTCAAGGTTTAACATTACCAGGTCCATCAACCATTTTGAGGAGACCTATTTTCTACACTCCTCACTGCCTCTTACTGCTTTCTATTTTCAGACCTTATACCATATGTCCAATTTTCATCTCCAGCATTATAATGTTTCAGCTTTCGGAATTTCCAGGCCACTGTCAGTACGAGGGCTCGTAGTTCATGTGATGCCATCCCAATTTCTTGCTTTGACTGTCACTTCTGGGAGACTTAGGCTTTCTCTGTGGCTCATCTTGTCAACATTGTCATCTTCTTCATCTATTTTGTCCATGATTAGCACCCTGTGCTAGATACCTGTGTGAACTGCTAACCGTGGCCAGGTTCATGCATCATGGCCTTGGCCACAAGCAGCTTCTGGTCAGCTTTGCTGCTCCTCCCAAGTGACGTCATCACATCAGCAAACTGTGATTTCTGACAAGTGCTCTCAAGTCTGGCAGGGATTTCTTCAGGCCATGTAGCTAAATCAAGAGTACAGATTGCCTACTGACATCATTCACACCATACATTACTGGATTTTTCTTGTTCTGGACACCCCAGGTTAGCCGCCAGGCTAGTTGCCTGGTTCCTTTTGAACTTTGCACTTGTTTCCTTCCTTCCAGATGCAGAGCTTCCCTGGACTTTAGAGCACTTTGCCAAAATTCAGGTTACAGAATAACCAAACTGATACATTATGGATTTGCTCCATTTCTTTCTTTTAATTGGTCATACAGTTTTGTGTTCACTGAAGCCATCCAGTATTCAGTATGTTTTTAAGGAATGACAATTTCTTGAGAATTTGTTGTCAGGTGTTACATGAAAGGATTCGTTCACATTAGTGAAGTGAGTTTATCTCTTCCAAACATGTTTTCAATCTAAACATGTTTCTGGCTTTCTTGCTTCTTTTAGTTAATGAATTGGCATCTTTAAGTGGGAGAGAAAGGAAATACAAAATTACACCCGAGAACATTTTCACTGATGTCCACACACACCTGTCACATACCCCTGATAACTTAACACCAGGTTCAAGGGAAGCCTTGCTCATCTGTATAGAAAGTGTAAACATGCCAGAATTGCCTGGGTGTTTGAAATGTGAGATAATGAATAAAGTTGACGTTCAACTTAGCTGATTGGACAAGTCCCTGAAACATAAATGCACATATGGTTAACATCACTGACTAACTGTCTAACTGACTCAGCCACCCAGGCGGCCCGCAAACCTTTAAAGTAATAGGAGGGCCCTGGTGCTCATCGGGGATCACTGCGGAGAACAGAGAAGTTAATGTGCCCCATCTGATATGCACTAACCATTTTCACCCAGTCCGCTGCCCTTGCTTTCCTACAGCACACAACCATGCTCACTTCATCGTTTGTGGGAATGTCCACTTGGCTTCTGTTTCACATTTCAGACAGTATTCTTTCACAGATGCTCAGACCTCTGCATACAAATAGAACACTGGGGAATAATAACAAATGGTGATAATTGGTATCACTGCCTCGTTCCTGGCTCAAAGAGGATTTCTGCTAATGACTCATTGTTCATCAAGAAGCTGACTTATTCATCATGGCTGAATGAATTTTTCCTGTTATTTTCAAGAAGTATCCATTATTTCCTATTTTACTGAGCATCAAAATCAGGGATGGCTACGTTTTTCTTATCTGTCATGAAGATCATTTGGGTTTTCTATGTTAGCGGCATGACACATTTGATATCTCTAACAATCTTGCATTCATGGGATGACTGTCACTTGAGAAAGGGGGTATTTTTTAGAGTACTGTTGGATTCATACTGTTCGTTAATGTTTATCTGGAAGGTGAGTATCAATATTCATGAATGAGCTTGGTCTCCCTTTTTTTGTTGTCTTTTTCCTTTGTTATCCTTTAGTATCAGTGTTTTTTTTTTCTTTTAAAAAAAGATTTTAGGAGCTTTTCTTCTTTGTCTAGGAAGATTTTTTTAACCTTTCTATTGTGGAAAATTCCAAATGTATACATAAGCAGATAATTGAGTGTGACGAACAAACCCCCACGTATCCATCACTGAGCTTCAACAATGATCTGTATTTGGTCACTTTTGTATACCCTCCCACATCTGTGCCAAAAGCAAATCCCAGACATCTAAAAAAATTTAAAAATTATTTAAAAATTTTGCAAATAATACATGAATACATTCTCCTTATTTTAAAAATTACTCACACATTAGGCTAAAGTCCCCATGATCACTGTTCCTCCATCCCAGGATTCCCCTGTCCAAGGTCCCTCCCCAGGAGGTTGCCACTGTGTTAGATTGCTGTGCCCTTCCTTTTATTTAGATAGATTTTTCTCAAGTGATCTTTTTCTTTCTCCTTAATCTTTTAGACATATTGAGCAATTTATGACATTTCTCTACTGAGTCATGCCAAAGCCTACTAAGAATTGCAAGAGGGCGGAATCGAAGGCTTGTAGGCAGAACAGTAGAGCAGGGTAGATGACCTGATTTGAAGCAAGAAGGCCTGGAATCACTTCCAGCTCTGCCTCTCACAGCCGCACAGCCCTTTGGGAGACCCCTTCTCTGCATCAATTTCCTCATGTATGAGTTAGGGATCTATAGCTTACTTTATAGGGTTGTGCAAGGATGAATAAGAATTGTGTGAAAGTATTTTGTAAATGGGAAAACATAGGACTCTATTATTGCCCATGTGAGGTCATTTTAAGATGTAAGGAAGTAAGGAGAGTTGCCTTGAGAGGCTGATAACTGAGCCAAGTGCTTCACTTCCCGTAGCCTCAGTTTCCTCATTTGTAAACATGGGCAAATAATAGCGTCTCCTTCATGTAGTTGTGAGGTTTTGATAAGATAATACATTTAAAGGATTTAGCACAGAACAGGCACAAAGTAAGTGCTCGTTGTTACTGGAGTTTTCCTAATAATCATCTGACTTCACCATTATCAACCAGTGACCTTGCTTCTCCTCTTTCAGGTGGGAGGTGTGCAGTCTTTGGGGGGAACAGGTGCACTTCGAATTGGAGCTGAGTTCTTAGCACGATGGTATAATGGAACGAACAACAAGGACACGCCCGTCTATGTGTCCTCACCAACCTGGGGTGAGTCCTTTAGCTGTAGCGAGAGGAGCCAGGGGGTATTACCCTCATGAATCTCACCACTTATGCAGAAGATGTAACCCAACCCTGGATCAGCTGACATTTGGGAATGGCTCAAGCAGTGGGTTGTGGCAGTACCTGAGTAACCTGATGCTCCAGTTCAGAATAGGAATGCTTGTCCTCAAGACGCTTGGTACACTTGTATTTTAGCATATGCTGAAACTTCCCAGAGGAGATATAGAATGTAGACACAGGAAGTCCCGTGTGGTATAGGATATAAGTTTAGCATGACTGACCAGTTGAACTTGTTCTTGATTACAGTCATTTTCCTAAGTCCTTTTTTTTTTTTTTTTTTTTTTTTTTTTTTTTTTTTTNTTTTTTTGAGAGAGAGAGAGAAAGAGAGCACGAGCAGGGGAGGGGCAGAGAGAAAGGGAGAGACAGAATCCAAAGCAGGCTCCAGGCTCTGAGCTGTCAGCTCAGAGCCCAATGCGGGCCTCAAACCTACGAACTGTGAGATCATGACCTGAGTTAAAGTTGGAGGCCTACCCAACTGAGCCACCCAGGTGCCCCTCATTCTTCTAAGTCTTAACCCCTATCCTCAGTGTTGTCCAGAGAATATTGAGCCTGTGAAGGCCCTGGAAGGTGACTTGTACCCTTTCCAATTAAGCTTCTGTGTTTGTAAAAGTGTTTTAACTTTTTTCCCTTTGCTTACAGAGAATCATAATGGTGTATTTTCTGCTGCTGGATTTAAAGACATTCGGTCCTATCACTATTGGGATGCAGCGAAGAGAGGACTCGATCTCCAGGGTTTCCTGAATGATCTGGAGGTGGGCGATTAGATGATAAGTAAACAGACCCCCATGGTGTCAGGAGAAGCAGAGAAAGGTCTTTGGATCGGTTGATAAGGGAGAGAGTCTGAAACATAACTACCCAAACCAGATGGTGGTATCTGTGTTAGCACATAAGTAAGAAATATGCTGCTCCTTGCCCAGTGAGCCACTGACTCTGACAGCCCCCCACCCCCGCCCATATTCCTGCACGTGTCACAGCTGATATAGCTTCCTTCCCCTCAGAATGCCCCCGAGTTCTCCATCTTTGTCCTCCACGCCTGTGCACACAACCCAACTGGGACTGACCCAACTCCGGAGCAGTGGAAGCAGATTGCTGCCGTCATGAAGGTAACTGCCTTTTCAGAGCATCTCTTGAAGCATAGTATGTATTATTGTTTTATGTATTCAAAAGCAATATCTGTTCATGGAAGAGTTTGGGGAAAAGCCCAAAGAAGAAGATAAATACTAATTGTAAATCCTATTACCCAAAGAAAGCCATTGTTAATATGTTATACATATGTAAACATATTTATTTCACAAAGACGGGATCATTTTCTTTATGCTGTTTTGTAACATACTTTGTCTTTCATTTGGATTCCTTTACATGCCATCGAATGTTTTATAGCACCATTTTCCATGCATGGCTACGTGCCATCAGGGATTGATTAAATCAATTCATGGACATTTAGATCTCAGGTTTCTTACTCTTCTAAACAGTTGTGTATAAGATTCCTTTTTATTATTTCTTTGGGATGACTTTCTAGATTGGAAATTCTAGCTCAAAGTGTATATATTCTCCATTAATGTGTTTAAAGAATACTCATTGAGAAACTGTTATGTGTCAGGAACTAGGAGGATATAATAGTGAGCACAGCAGGGACCATCTCTGCTCTCAAAGAGCATACAGCCTGTTTGGGCAGACAGCCAAGTACTGTGGGATGCGGTGTTGATGGGGTTATGTGGAGGCACATAGCCCAGACTTTGGGGAGTGTGTGTGTGTGTGTGTGTGTGTGTGTGTTGGGAGGGCAGTGGTGTCAGAAGAAGCCATGTTGTGACTTGAAGGATGAGGACAGGTGGGGGCTGGCAGGGAAGGAATGTTCCCTACAGAGGGAGGAGTGTAGTCAAAGCCCAAGGCAGAGTCATGGCCCATGTGAGGAACTGAGAATAGTTCTCAGTACAGCTGAGAGTTCTAAGGGATTATGAGTGAGTTAAAGGTAAATGGCAAGATTTGGTGCTGAGCCATTGGACTTTATTTGGAGGGCAGTGGGGAGCCACTGGAAAACACTGATGTCATGCTGTGTTGTGAGCAAATGTACTTTGTCTTCAGGCTACATAGCAGGGAGTGGATCCAAGGGAGGCAAGGTTAGAGAAGCAGAGAGAGCAGTTAGGAGGCTGTTGTCATGATCTAGGTGGGAGCTGATGGGGACCTGAATGAAGTCAGTGGCAGGTGCAGACTTGAAAGGATTCTCAAGCTCCCAGGAGATGGGGGTGATAGGAATCGGGATGTGGTTGGATGTGAGGGCTGAGCTACTGGGGTAGGAGTGGAGGATGCACCCTGGGCTCTGCCTTGGACAGTTGGGAGCATAGAAGTGGTGTCCTCTCAGAGAACAAGTGTAGTAGGAGGGCCAAGTTCAGTTGTGGGGAGTTCTTTGAGGAGGTTAGAGGGGTGAGAGTAGGGACCACATGGTCTGCTTTGTCTTCAGTGCCCAGGAGACTAGTCCTGGGATTGTTGGGGAGCCCTGGGGAGACCAAGCTGACTAAGCTTATCACACCAGGAATTCTGAGGAAAGAATCCTCCACCAACACAGGACACTACATCCATACCTCATAAATAAGCCCTGTTTGGCAAAGTGGCATCATGACACCCTAGGAGAATGTACTTTAAAAAAATAAGGTTTATTGAAATTGTTAGATTTATTGGTTGGTGTTTAGCTGAGCAGAGAAACAGATGTAAGTGGCTGCTGAATGCAGAAAGGGGAGAGATAGGAGAAATGGGTAGTATTAGAAATTTTGTTCGGGCACCAGCTGGGGAAGGAAGGCTGGTGTCTGAGGTTGGTTCCAGAAGGATCTCCTGGCCTGACTCGCTTTCCTTCCTCACAGCGCCGGTTTCTGTTCCCCTTCTTTGACTCAGCCTATCAGGGCTTTGCATCTGGAGACCTTGAAAAAGACGCCTGGGCCGTTCGCTATTTTGTGTCTGAAGGATTTGAGCTCTTCTGTGCTCAGTCCTTTTCCAAGAACTTCGGGCTCTACAGTGAGTGCTCTCCTGAGTTATAGCCCCACCCCGCCCCACCCCCATTACAGCTCCCAGCTGACTCTCATCCCTCCCTCTAGATGAGCGAGTGGGCAATCTGACTGTGGTTGCAAAAGAACATGACAGCATCCTGCGGGTCCTTTCCCAGATGGAGAAGATTGTGCGAATTACTTGGTCCAACCCTCCTGCTCAGGGAGCACGAATTGTGGCCTCTACCCTCTCTAACCCTGAGCTCTTTAAGGAATGGTAAGGGGCACAAAGCCTGATGGGTGAGATGTGGGAATGTAGGCCAGTAATTGTCCCATCACATTTAACCATCTCTTCCTTTTATATTGGTAGAGGCAGGACAAAATTACTTTGAACTCTTTGAGTCGCAGATATTTCTGTAAAATAAGGCTGGCTGGAACCTGCTCACATGTGTTATTCACATGCATAACACAGCGCGTGTGAATAACACATCACAGCACCAGGAACATAGGAGGAAGCACTCAATGAATGGGACGTGTTCCCCGTTCTCTTACCACCCAGGCTTCCCCGCTAAAAGTTGGAAAACACAGGAAGGATTTCCTGATAGACTAGAATATCCAACTGCAAGTTAGTGGGACAACTTGAGGACTCTTCATTTGTATCTAGTTTACATACATTTTGCCTTATTTTGTTTTGTTTTTCATTTTGCCTTATTTTGAAGCAATTTTTATGTAGTAACTATATAAAAGTAGTAGACGACTACTACTACTACTACTACTACTACTACTACTGACTACTATGTAAGTAGTCTACTTAATTAAGCCTGATAAAACTACTACTACTACTGACTACTATGTAAGTAGTCTACTTAATTAAGCCTGATAAAATCCTGTCTGGGTCAGTCCCTAGGTGAATTCTGGGTTAAAACAAGAGCGGTATTACAGCCAGTATGCCCATGACTAGTGCTAAACTCCATCGGAGGCTCAGTTATTTCCTTCTGCCTGGTAAGTCTCTCTGTAGTCTGCTTATCTACCCATCTAGGCCTCCACAAACTATCATAGCCAGGTTGTGATCTCATTTGCAGTTTATAGATTAAATTACATTTTTAAAACCTATATGTTTCTGTGTGCCATCTGTCCTCTTGGGACTGATGTTTATACTGCTGTCCACTCAGGACAGGTAATGTGAAGACGATGGCTGACCGGATTCTGACCATGAGGTCTGAACTCAGGGCACGCTTAGAAGCCCTCAAGACTCCTGGAACCTGGAACCACATCACTGAGCAAATTGGAATGTTCAGCTTCACCGGCTTGACTCGTAAGTGTCCCCCCCCCCCCAGCCACCTGGAATGCTCACTCCTCTCTGTTCTTGGGTTCAGCCCCTTTGGTTGTTACCTGTTTGGTCAGTCAGTCATAACTTTGGGCAGAACAAGTTAGGTTTTCTCAGTGTGTCCCACCCATCTGCGGAGCCATAACTCAGATATTTTCATTTTTGTGGGCTGGGAAGTAACAGGATTTATACCTTGGAGACTTGTTTTATGAAAGGTCTCTCATAAATGCTCAGGTACCTTTTGACTTTCCTTAATCCTATGTATAAGTATTATATGTGATTATTCAGGGACCTGATTCTTTTTTTTTTTTTTTTTTTAAATGTTTTATTTATTTCTAGGAGAGAGAGAGAGAGAGAGAGAGACAGCGTGAGCAGGGGAGGGTCAGAGAGAGAGGGAGTCACAGACTGAAACAGGCTCCAGGCTCTGAGCTGGCAGTCAGCACAGAGCCCAACGCGGGGCTCGAACCCACGAACCGCGAGATCATGACCTAAGCGAAAGTCGGACGCCCAACCGACTAAGCCACCCAGGCACCCCTCAGGGACCTGATTCTTAACGGGTCTTTCCTAGTCTCCAAGCATTGCCCTCAAAAAAGAAGTTACAAAGTTATCTCTCCATTTCATAAATAAGAACTTAGGTTGGTAGCTGGAGTTGAGAGCTGATTGGAAGTCTAGTGGGCAGCCATGCGTGACACTTGGTCAGCTGTGAGTAGGGTGTATCAGCCGTCAGCTGTCCTTCCTGATTATCGATAGAGGATTCATTCATTTAATATGTGATTCTGAACCCCTGCCAGCCAAGCCACAGGTCATGTGGTGCAGATGTGGCCGCTTACTGCGTGTGGACCTTGTGTTCGAGTGGCTCTGGGGACAGTTGTACGGCTGGCTTGGGTAGCAAGTGGAACATGAGAGGTCTGGGAGCACTGTAAACCAGGGCCATCAAAGTGCCTGTGTGAAAAAGCCAAAGGAAATATAAACAAGAAAGATGGTACTGGATATTGTAGACCCCTGGAAATACTTTGGGGTAAAATGAGGCTACCTAAAAAGTAAAGATTGGCTCAGCCATAGGTGTCCCCCGATTCTGGGTGGAATTATTCACCTGAATAAGCAAAATTATCCTGTGCAGTTTTTAAAATATTAGGTGTAATGGAAGTGGTATTTAGTAGCAATATTCTAAAGGCTCAGAGATGGGATGTCTCCCCATCAAATATTTATATTACCCCACTCTCCAGAGTAGGAAATTCATTTTATTATGAATTAGAAAACAGTGAGAATAGACCTGTGCTCATAACACGTAAGTTCTATTTTTAGCACCTGGCACTATTTACCCTTTTTAAAAACAGGGTTTTTTTTCCTCCCAAAATTTTATTAGGAAAACTTTTAAAACAGAACTGTTGGAGGAATTGTACAGTGAACTGCATATACCACCACCTGGGCTCTACAGGGCTCACGTCGCAGTGCTTCTTTTATGACATTTCGTCCATCAGAACAGGGGACGGCAGCCTGTCATTTGTGGTGTACTCTAAGAGACCTCTCAAGCCCCTGACGTGTTATTTTAAACATTGTGTATGTGTGTATTGGCCTTTTTCTAGGGAAAGAGTTCATCACCTTAGTTTCTCAGCTATGATGCTTCCCTCCCTGACAAAAGTAGAGAGGTTTCATCTTTATTTAAAAAAAAGAAAACAGGCTTGGGGTGCCTGGCTGGCTCAGTTGGTAGAGCGTGCAACTCTTGATCTTGAGGTTGTGAGTTTAAGCCCCACATTGAGTCTAGAAATTACTTAAAAATAAAGTCTTGTAAATAGACAAACAAAAAACCAAGGTTGGAGCCCTGTAACCACATCTGCCAGTGGGGCATAGGCTTTCCAGGTGGTAGTGGGCCTGTGGCTCTGTGGTGTGTGAGGTTATGCTCTGTCTCCTTGGGAGACCGTACTTCACCCAAGTGATCAGTTAAAGCTGGTCAAGGCTACTACTTCTTTTTTCTTTAATGTTTAATCTTGAGAGAGAGTGTAAGCGAGGGAGCGGCAGAGAGAGGGAGACACTGAATCCGAAGCAGGCTCCAGGCTCTGAGCTGTCAGCACAAAGCCCGACCGTGTGAGATCATGACCTGAGCTGAAGTCGGATGCTTAACCTACTAGGCACCTGACCAGGCACCCCTGGTCAAGGCTACTTCTGAAGGTCACTTTGTTTGTTTGCAGGGGTCCATGGTAGCACTGACTACAGAGTCCAGATTTTCCATGTCTGTACAGAGGCAATTCAGCATCCTGGCTAGGAACTCAGATTTGGGAGTTACATGGCCTGCTTTAAAATCCCAGATCTACCACTGACTAGCTGTATGACCTTGGGGAAGTCTTTTAACTTCCTATGCACCATCTATACAATGGGAATGATAAGGTTATCAAGATTGACTGAGTTAATATAAGGTGCTTAGAACACTGTCTGGCACATAGTGTTTGCTCCTGTGATTATTATGATTTTATCACCATCTTCGTTGGGGCTGCTGTAACAAATTAGCATAGGCTATTTATTTATTTCTCACAGTACCGGAGGCTGGGCAGCCTGAGATCAGGACACCAGAATGGTCAGTTCTGGTGGGGGCTCTCTTCCTGGTTTGTATATGGCTGCCTTCTTACTGTGTGGGGGTGAAGGGAAGAGAGAGAGTGTGCATGCATGCTCACACCTAAGGGCATTCCTGCCAACGCAGGGGCGCTACCCTCATGGTGTTATCCAAACCTCATTACCTGACAGGCCCCTGCTCCTAATTCCATCACATTAGGGGTGAGGGTTTCAACATACAAATTTTGGAGGGACATGAACATTCAGTCCATAACAATTATCCCATTCCCTCAAATCGATGGTGCTAATTGAGGGTACTAATTATTTAGGGAAAACTCAAATAAAATTGTCTCATGGCTTTGCAATAAACCAAAAATCTCTAGAAATTGTGGCATTCTGAGCCTGGGTGGCTCAGTCGGTTAAGTGTCCAACTTTGGCTCAGGTCATGACAGCATGGTCTGTGCTGCCAGCTCAGAGCCTGGAGCCTGCTTCAGAGTCTGTATCTCCCTCTCTCTCTGACCCTCCCCTGCTCATGCTATCTCGCTCTCTCTCAGAAATAAATAAAAACAAATTTAAAAAAAACTGATAGAGATTGTGGCATAAGGGAAGAATAGGCAGTTCCCTCCTATTTCTAACATGAGCTTTTCTGCAAACACGTGGGGAAGCCCTCCTGTGTGTTTGAATGAGGGACCTGAGAAGTGCCCGATCACATGTGACTTAACAGGTTTTCAGCCTGTTGGTTCATGCACACAGCGTTTACCCAGTACCTCTGGCGCGAGGCCTGTACAGTGTGCTGTGAAAAGGAAACGTCAGAGGGCGTTTGCTGCTGGGTGCTGGGGTTAAGGAAGAGATAAAGGAAGCACTTCAAACTGGCTTTTCATATCAATGGGATGTTCTTAAGTCTGAGGGTTGTATTAATAGGTTGTTCTGGTGAATGTAACCTGCATCTTTAGTAGGGAGGTAGTTCGCATCAGGAGAAGCCATATTAAACTTCCTGGAGATCAGAAAGTTGGATAATAAGTGGTTTCCAGAATCAAATGAACATACTTCCCTGTGTTTTAATTGGGCAATATATCTCTTTTTATTTTGCTTCTCTGTGTTGGGGGAAAGAAGGAAACCTGAAACTGTTGTGGAATCTCTGACCCTCAGTGGCTGAGAGGGTTCCTACTACTCTCATTATCTCTCTTTTGGTTTTCAACAGCCAAGCAGGTTGAATATCTGGTTAAGGAAAAGCACATCTATCTGCTGCCAAGTGGTCGGATCAACATGTGTGGCTTAACTAGTAAAAATCTAGATTATGTGGCCACCTCCATTCATGAAGCAGTCACCAAAATCCAGTGAAGAAAACACCTCCCCAACCAGCACCACCAAAGCAGCCCTGTCACGTGTGTTCCCTGCCTGTGCAAGCCTAGCTGTGCGTGTCACGGAAGGAGACTCCCGAGGGCTGGAAGGCTGCTCTGGTGAGCCGGCCCCACGTGAAGAGAATGTCCCTTGTAAAGAAATGGGGGCCAGGGATTAGAATGCCCCTTAGGAGGCCAGAGCAAATTAAGGTTTTAATTTAAGAAGAATAAAAAGGTACTTTGATCATGACACGTAGATATCTTGCCCCCTCACTAGAAGCCAGAATGTTGCCTCTGTTGCTCATGTGCTTCTGTGTATTGCTTGACTCTGCACAAAGTCTTGTCCCAAAGATCAAGTTGTTGGAAGAGCCAGCCGTGATTGTGAGTGTTGGCTGTGTCATTAAAACTCGTCATCTCTACCCAGAGTGTCTGTCTCCTGCTCTTTCTGCATGGTTGTGTCCCTAGCCCTAAGCTCTAGTGCTCTAGTTCTCTAGGGTGACCAAGGTAAGAGAGAGATTTACCTCTCTCTCTCTCTCTCTCTCTCTCTCTCTCACACACACACACACACACACACACACACACACACATTTGACTGAAACAGAAGTTTAAGGAAACCGTATTTCACTTGCTGGGAGCAGTGCGTTCTGATGTTTTCCATTCTATTGTGTTGTTTCACTAAAGAAATAAAAGTTTATTGAGACCCATGGAATTGATTTTGTGATCCACTAATGGGTTGTAACCCACATTTAAAAATGAATACTCTGGAGGGATTTACTAGTTGCTAAAGAAAAAAACTAAACTGCACTCTTGAAGTATGCCTCCCCTCAGTGACCTCACCTACCACCACTCTGGTAGTTTGGGCTTGTCCTTTAAAGGCCAGCTATCTTCTTCTGTACTTAAGAAACTGGATTTCGTGGATTCATGGAAGGGTTGGCATCACTCAGGGTGATTCTGGAACACAGTCCCTCCCATTGCAGGTGGGGGACCTCCAGGTCTGTCGAAACAATGAGAGCCACATAAATCACATTTTCCAGAGAGTCTGAGTGACTCTCCAAATGACAGTTTTGAAGACTTTTGAGTCTTAAAATAAGAGGGCTAGTACTTGGAGTTTTTAAATATTGAAAGATAACTCTTATTATGACAAAATGTGCTCCTTTCTGGGATGCCTCTGAGTTCTAAAATTCTGCAGTCCTGGGTGATGATTGGGGTCTTATCTGCTCCAGTCTGTCTCCCCCAGTGTGGTATCATCCCTGACTCCTTTGCAACTGTACTGGGATGAGATGGATTCTTCCACTACTTGGTGAAGCATCCCATTCTACTGATGGAGCACCTTATTTATTTATTTATTTGGACCACCTTAATTAAAAAGACCTTTACCTTGATCCAGAATTTGATTTCTGTCTGTTCTGCTCCCCCGTCCCCTCCTTCCTTCCTCCCCTCTTTTAGACAATGGACACTAAGTCTATTGGCATTTAGGAATGACTTTTCCAATAGTTGAAAGTAGCAGTTATTCCTTGTTTTTGCTTTTCCATGAAACTCCTCCCTCCTCCCATTCTTCAGTGTTTCTGCACAGATACGGTTTCCAGGTCCTTCAGGGTCCAGCTGGATCCCAGGCAGTCGTTCAGAGAACACTGTGTGATTGGGTCTGGTGGGTGTCAACGGATTTGAAAAGATGGCCCTACACTCATCTCTCCATTACCTCCTGGTCTGTTTTCCTTTCCATCAGTATTTGTTCTTCCTATTTAAAGATGCTGGTCATTTGTAAGGGAAGACAACAAAACTGGTATCAGTAATCCTACCTGCTGTCACTCTTCTGTCGTCTTCTCTAAGCACAGCTTTAAGCCAGGAATTCTCAGCAGGGTGACAGTACCTCCAAGGGAGCAAAAGAAGTCTGAGAGGAAAATGGTGTGTGGCCCTCCGATGCACAGTCCTACCCCACAGAGTCTCAGTTCTTAGTATTTCATTTCTCTTGTTAGGGAGAATTTAAATTTAATTTTTCTCTTGGGGGAAGACACTAGTGCAAAAAATGGTTAAAAACACTTCTTTAAACCAGAATGTCCCTACCAAAATGCTAAAATATTTTTTGCATAGAAGAAAGCCCCAATCAATGGGAATTTGGCCCTCATTCCACCCCGGCATATAGGCTAGTGTTTTTCCCAGTGTGTTCCATTTTCACCATGCTCACCTGAAAAAGCCGTTTTGTGTTAAGTTTGGGAAAAGCTGGGCTTAGTGAGTTCCATAGATTTCTTTGCTGTATGGCTTCTTGGCCTCTCACGCAGGTATGCACTGTGAAGTTCACAGGTAGGACTGTTTTTTTTTTCTGTTTCCTCTGCTCAGGAGGAGGTCACTCACCTCCAGGCCCTGCCACTACCTGGCTGTATAACCTTGAGCAAGTCACTTAATGGCTCAGAGCCTCTTTCACAGACTACAGCCTTCCCAGGGGTTTTGAGACAGAAATGAGTAAATGTATATACCTAGCACACTACCTGGCACATAAAGATTTCACCAAAACAGCTTGGTACTATCATTTATTATTATTGCTAGTAAGGTTAACAGACTGGAGAATCTTAAGTTGTCCATAGGCCACTAACTGACCTTGGTGTTGGAGAAATTTGTAGTGTCAAATCCCAACCTTCCTTCCACAAAGATGTTAAATGCCCAAACACACCCTCTTGCCTGTCTGGCTGTTCCCTCCTTCCTGCATTGGTTGGTTGAAAATTGATCAATATGCTTGGCTCCCTCCCCTTTTCCTTTTCCCAGCCTTTGGTTGGAAACCACTGGATTTGTGCCACTTTGGTTCCTCTCCAGAGGGTCTGCAGAAGTGAGTCAGTGTGACCAACACATTTTTTCAGGGGCTTTCCCAGGTCTGGCCCCCCCCCCCCCCCAAGACCTTGAACTTGGAAGGCGCCCAGCCCAGTGCCTCACCCATCAAGTGGGTTCCACAAATGCCAGCCCCTTCTCATTATCAGCTTAGTACTTCTCATCCTCGTTCACACTTGGGCTTCTCATTTGGGTTTTACTTTCCATTGCTGGCATTTGCTTCAACAAAGTCTCACCCATCTGGCCCCCAAAGCAGAACGCCAGTGCTTTCCTATAACCGTCAGTACAGTCTTGCCTCCTGAGGCTGGTAGGCCTCAGGTGAGACCATTCCATGTGTGCTTCAACCTAACCTGTATCTCAGATGTGAAACCACTTTAGAACTGAGATATTTCAGGGGCAGGAAAAATATTCCAGGAAAAGCATTTTCATTTTATTTAAAAATTATTTACAATTTATTAAGCCTTCATAAATGCTTTATTTTAAAATCCTCTCTCTCTCTCTCTCTTTTTTTTTTTTTTAAATTTTAACTCTTTTAACCTGAAGAAAATCTTGGGGAACAAAGCAGGGAATAGGGAGGGGAGTGGTGACAGGCTCCTTCAGGATTTTGCAAAGGGATGGATGTATGCAACAGCAGTGGTCTGAGCCCCGTGGCCTAAGCGGTAATGACAAGGAGACTAGCCAGGCAGGCCCCCGTGGGCCAGTGGCCAGCTGGGTAGGAAGACTGCACAATGACAGTTCCTGCTTGAAACTCAAGTGTTCACTGGTTTGGGTTTGAGGTGCCCAGCACCAAGGGCTGACACTTTGCCAATTCCTATTAGGCAAGAGTAGGCGCTGGGAGTGGGTGGCGGCTGTGGAGTTATCTAGGAGTCATGCACTGCTGAGCCTCAGGCAGAGCCAGGCAAGGGCTGAGAAGTCAGGCGTACATTGCTGGAAAGGGCATCTCCAGGGGGAAAGTCATTACTTCCAAATACTGTGGCCCTCCTGTCTGCAACATTTGCTCTGGTTTGGTGGGGAAGTGGGGGCAAACGTGTGGGGGTGTGGTACAATACTCTAGGGTATGCCAAGGATCTCTGAAGACCTCCACTTTTTGGCGGGTCCTAGCTTTCCCCATCGTTTTGCTAGACTCTAGAGAAGACCACTTGTGTCGGTCTCGAACTGTTCACTATTCAGTTTGCTCTGCATTGCAGAAACTTTGGGCTGAAAGTTCCACTAAGTTAAAATAGTGGTTTTTAACTCTGTGGGTCTGAGACCTTTGAGCATCTCATGAAAGCTTTAGCGCTCTGGAAAACACACATAAGGACACATACACTAAATTCTGACAGTTTTAGGGGTTTCATTGACCCTCTGAAGTCCAATAATGGACCCCCTGGGGTGACTGACCCCTAAATTAAGAACCCCTGAGTTAAAGGTTCCAATGGGTATGCATTTTCTTTTGAGATGCAAATAACCCAGAGGAATGAATTATCAGTCTCCCTGCCTCCATGTGATTACTGATTGAATGGGTGTGGAGGTGTGGGAGTAAGCATTTGGGGGAAAGGGGGTAAGCCTGGATAGTACCCCAGGGAAAGGTTTGGGAATGGTTTGGAGATCGAGCAGGCAGCAGGAGATCCCTGGATTCCTGACTGAGGGAACTCAAGGAATGGGAGACAGAAAGGGAGACAGGTGTCCTAAAGACAACCTTCACTTACTTCCACATTTTCCCAAAGGTTGGTTGGCTGTATGGTTAAGTGATCTGCCTGATTAGGGGGTTTTATTCTTGAAGTAGGTATGTGGAGTTATTCCGCCATCTGGTGGCCGTACTTGGAATTGCATATGCCCCAACATCCAGGTGAAAAAAGATCTAGTACGTTCTTGGAATGAAGTACACTTAGCTGACCTGCTGGGGAGAATTAAGGGGAGAGTGGATGAAAAAGGATAGCGATTCTTCAGTGTTCCTGTTTAATGCACATTGAAGTCCCATGAGAGCTTGCATCCTTCTTGGCTGACCTGGGCACTCTTTGGTTTGTCATGGCTAAACTTGCTTTAGAATTTTTCTACATAAGTTTCTGTCTGTTTGCTTGCTTTGATTTGAACTTAAAACCTGAAATTCCATCTCTGGCTCCCAACTGGGTCTCTGCTTTCTGCTTCTCCTCTTCCATAACAGATTTATTGATGGATTGATGACTGCTGATTGGGAGCCAAAAAGATGTGTCCCTGGGAAAAACGGTGACTTGATGTTCCATCTCATTGTCTTTTCATTCCAGCCGAGACACACTTGCCAGGCTGCTAGAATCCTTATCTAACAGGAAACTGGTCACCGACAGTTTTCTGTTCTGTAACATCACATGCCACCATAGGCTGAGTCCCACAGCTCTAAAGTCCTGGAGAAATTCTTGGTGTATCTCCTGAACTGACCTTCATACCCGCAGCTCCAGCCGCCTGTATGCCTGTCTTCCAGGGGCACCTTCTGAGCTAAGCTAAGCATGAAATATGGCATGAGGGGATCCCAAAGAACAAGAAGGGAGTCAGGGGTCCCAGTGTGGCATTGTCAGTGTGGGGTCATTTCTTCTCCAGTCCCAGACTGCTATGGAGAAGATCATTTCTAGCATGTTCCACCGGAGGCCCCTCCATCCATGTTGGGCATAGCAAGGCTCTGAGTCAAACTGGAGGCAACAAGGGGTAATCTGCCAAACTGACAGCTAGGGGTGAAGAGGTGGTAAGGAAAGCAGAATGCTCTGTCACCTGTGGGAGGCCTCGGGAGACACAGAAGATGGGAGGGTGGGTTCTCCCTCAAAGCTCTGGAATCTCACATACCCAGCAAACGCTGTCTGCCCTGTCATGTGATCAGAGGCATTAAATTGGAGTTCTCCTCAGAGGCTCTCTCTCCATTGGGAGACCTCTTCCTTTTTCGACCACCTGAAAAACAATTTGTAAGCATCAGTCTCTGGCTGGGAGGACACTGATACGTACTCTCTCCAAAACAGATGCAAAAATGGTGACAAAGCCTTCGGTAGTTTTGCAGAAAGTAATCTGCATTGCATTCTAGTGTTGCTATCAGCATATTTACATCTACCTGGGATGACATCTCCAAAAAGCCAGGCTAGTGCCTGCGGAATGGAGATTTCCTGAGAGGATTGAGTAAAGCCCAGGTAATGCCTCAGAAGCATGTCTTTCTATCCTCAGAAGGCCCAACTGCCTGGCAGACACCTTCTGAGAGAGGGCTGGTCTCATAGCCTTTGGTGTTCCATGAGCCAGGGTTTTGGTGGGTGTTCCTGGGAGCCATTCCCAAACACCTACATTCTGTAGCTTGGAAACACCCTTCCTTCTGCATTGGGGCAGGTGGGGTAATCATGTAATTGTCCTCAAGGACGGAAGGGTAATGGGTTCCCAGCTCTGTTGTTTTTAGGAAGGAGTGTTTTTCTGCTATTGGCTTCCTTCCATGAAAGATACTGCTTTCCTTTCTACTGAGTCTCCTGGACACAAATTCTTTCTTTAAAGGACCAGATAGTAAATCTAGCTTTTGCAGGCCATTTGGTCCCTGTCGCAACTGTTCAACTCTGCTATTGTGGACATAGATAACAAATGGGTCTACGATCTAGTAAGTCTTTATTTATAACAGGTGGGAGAGGGAGGCCAGGATTTGGCCATGGCTTGCAGAGTCCTGTCCTAGACGAATTATCAAGGGCACAGTACTGGCCCAAGCCCTGTTACAGATTTCCACGATTATACCTCATTAGGTTCCCACAAGGAGTCAATGGTTCTTTCTCCAGGGGTAATACCCTAACATAATTTTTCTACTAACTAGCTGGTGGGAGGCTTTCATCTAAGTGAAGAGCTAGCTACTCACTCAAGGTTCTTAGCAGCTTCTTGCCCACGGTTTCCTCAAAGTCGCTACTGCAGGGGCTGGTCTCTGTGTCCAGGTTGATATTACAACATTCACTATCTGATGCTGAGAGAAAGGAAAGAAGAAAGAACTCAAGTCTTCCCAACCTACACACCCAGGAATCTAGGAAGGGTGATTCTGATTGATGTTCCTCATAAAAGTTCAAAACCAGAGCCAAGGCAGTGGTGGCTGTAACAGGGAGGGATGTCCAGGAAGCTGTTGGCTCTCATTAGTTAGCAAGGGGCAGTTTAATGCCACAAAAGGAACAAAGAGACCAGGAGTGAGAATCGAACAATACAAACGTTATTTGGCAGGAGAGAGATGAAGAGGACAAAATGTTCTCTGTTCAGTATCTTTGCCAGACAAAAAGCACATTTGAGGACCCTGAGGTGGGGATGCTCACTCAGGCCCTGGGAAATCACAGGGCTCAGTAACAATTAAGCACATGTCTGTATCTTCTCCCCCTGAACCCAGTGGGGATTTAGACAGTCACAGAATCTGAAAGCCAGAAAGAGGCCCAGGCCCTTAATGCCAGTGAGGTAAGAACCTGACCTGGGAGGCAGAATGTGGCAGTGGAAACAGCACTGCATACAAAGCCATGAGGCTGATCCTGCTTTTAGTGTGGTACATAGATCAGACAAGTCTTTTCTTGGGGCCTCAGGGTCCTCATGCAAGGTCCCCCTGTCACACAAGGAGGAAGGACTAGATGAACTCCGAAGACTATCTTCTCCATTCATATTCCTTTGATACAATTTCTTGCTACATGCTTTAGCTACTGACTTCAGTGTGTGAGGGAGAAAAAGAACACCAGTTCTAAATTCCGGTCCTTGCATGGTGATTATGTACACCCCAGATATTCTGAGTTAGCCACAAGTTCAAATATGTTGTCTTACTGACTGCAAAAATTGATGAGCACTCGAGGGATCTCAGACTATGGAGTGCGGCAGGTCTCGGAGGTCAGGTGTGGGGGCATAGGCACTGCTGATGACCTGGGGAAGTAGATACCAGTGGGGCGAGCACAGGAGGATCTCAGGACGGGTGAGACATTGGGAGCTCAGAGCAACAACACTGCCAAGACGGAAGCATTGGGAGATGCTCTCAGAGCTGAGGACAAGTTCTACAGATCACCTCTGGCCCAAAGGAAGGAAGAGACCTGCCAGTAAGAGTGCTGGCTGACTTCAGGTTCCTCATCTGTAAGGCAGTCTAACAAAAACTGCCTAATATTCACAGAGCATGTTACCACACACTGTGATATGCCCTCTATATAAGCTATCTCATTCATGTCCCAAGCTACTTCGTGACCTAGCCACCATCATTTACATGTATTAACATAAGGAAGAAACTTACCTGTTAAGATAAGGAAACAGAATCTTAGGTTAAAGTAACTTGCTGAAAATCACATAGTTCCTAAATGAAGGAGCCAACATCTGAATCCAGGTGGAAACCCAGCTCCTAACACCACCCTCCACATGGTCTTCCTGGGAGAATGGATCGGCAGGCCTGATGAGGGGTTGGTGCTTAGTAAGTGTGAGTTTCCCTTGCCTCGCTCACTGTGTGAGGAGGTGGTACTATTACGCAGGGGCTGGGGTCCCTCATTGATTCTCCCCGGGCCATCCCAGTGCCCGACGGTGATGACCCCAATTTCCCTCCCGGACCTGCTGTCGTAGGAACAGCTGCAGAAGACAGCGAGAGCTGCTGTGTGCTCTGTTCCTCGAGGTCCGTCATCTCTTCCTGGGTGAAGGCCATCTCCTCCATCCTCAGGTACACGACCTCGCCGGGGCTTCTCAGCCCATCTGAGCGGCTGCCTGGGGAGGACAGCAAGTGTGTGACCAATCTGCTCTGGAGAAGACCTGCGTCTCCTCCTGGTATAGGATGGCAGCTCTGGGCAGGGTTGAAGGCGGAAGATGGGGCTGCCCTCACCCCATGGCAGCCCAGCCCATCCACCCAACTGACTTACACGGCAGGCTGTTCCTGTTGCTCAGGAGGGTGATGGCAGGGTCATCCTTGGGGGTCTGGGGTGTACCCCGGGTCGTAGGGGCTTTGGTGGAGTCTCCGTCAGCAAAGGCCTCCATGTCGGGGGACTGGGGTGAGCTGTCCATGTGGCAGGCAGTGAGTGCATTCTGGTACTGCTGCCGAGTGATCTAGAAAGAGGAGGCAGAGAGGGGAGGAAGCTCAAGAGGAGCTGGGCAGAGCCCTCTTTGGATGTGGTCAGCCTCTCCAAGCTTAGAAGCAGCCCTACTAGGCGAGGATCCATGAACTGGGTCCTTTCCCAAGCTGTACCAGCCTAGCAGTTGAAGGACAATGAGTCCCCACTGTCATTTTTATTGGCTTTGGTCTCCTACGGTGCCCCTGGAGGAGCCAAGCCTTCTTCTCCTAAGACTCAGGGGAGGTTGGAGGGGACCTTCAGGTAGCAGAGGACTTGCCCACAGACAAGTTTTAAATACGTGCTTCCGCTATTGCCAAGGGCCGTCTTCCTAAAGGTCAGCAGGAAGCGTAGTGAGGAAAGCTTTGCTGCTCCAAGTCCTGCTGTCAGGAAGCTGGAAGTGAGGCCTCAGAGTGCACAGTCAATTCTCACTTGGATTTGGCCCACCACCGGATGTGGGATCATGCTCCTATGTGGGAAAGGCCCACAGCAGAGGTCTCCAAGTTGCTTCATCAGATCATGGGAGTCCTCCTAGTGACTTCACTGATGTGTCAAGCCTCACCCACAAGTAAAAGCATCTGGAGAATCAGGCTTAGCCAGACCAGAAGGGAATTTCCATAATTCCAGGAAGGAAAAAAACATGTATCAATTGTCTTTTCTGGAATACAGAAAGGTTTATCTGTCATCTATGTTCTCTGGGTGTATGTTGCAGACTTGTGCCTCATATCCTTGCTTCCAGTAAAAATGAGCTAGTTTTTGCGGCATCCATGATAGAAACGTGCTACCATGAGTCAATGAATGGCATGGGGTGGAAAGAGGCAATGGCACATCGTGCCATACTGTGTTTTCCCAAGCACTACAGTCACCTCAAATGTTTTCCTCCCTTCTTCATTGCATTTAGCTAGAGAACTGGCAAAACCACAAACTGCTCATGTTCCTTCTTTTTCCTTTTGGGGCAGGCTTGGTATTACGTGTTGGAACAGTTAGGTTCTGTGGCTGGCAACAGGAGAGGGAGTGGTTCCACGCTGGAACAGAGGCAACTTGAAGCTGGCTTGCTATCTGGCAAGGGCTCTTTCAAAAGTGGTCCCTTGTCAACTGCCGACTCTCCGGCACCTTTCTTCCAGATCTTCCTTACCCCAGTGGCTTGAATGCCTGGCCTCCCTGGGGACTGTGGGTGACAAACCGAAGGCCTGGAGCCAATCCTAGACTGCTCAGTACTCAGATGCTTGGGCTGGGGGGGGGGGGGGGGGGGGGGATTGTGAATCTCCATCACCTCTGGCTCATCCCACTTCTGCCTTCCTCATACACCCATGTTTCTCCTTTCCTTTCTGTACAGGCTGTTGCTCTGGTCATTTTTATTGAGTATTTTATTCTGCTTTATTATCCTCTGATGTTCCTCCTACATTTTCTAGATCCTATGGTCCTCCAATTACCCCAAAATGTTTAAAAAATTATTTAGTACTCATCCTGAATGTTAGGTTATAATCTTCACCAAAATATCTAGCCTCAACAACCATTCAGGCAGTGTTTCCTCTTCATAAAGAGAAATCTTCTATTTTCCCTCAAGTTGGGAACGCATTACTTTGTTGGACATTATCAGTCTTTTCTTCTCTAACAAACTTCAGGATGTCTTGCATGAGGATCAAGCAAATTCCAAGTACAACTAATCTAATCACAAAGCACCCATTAAGAATATATGTCTTTTTTGCATTTCATATGGGATACCCACATGGAGACATCCCAAGCTTCTAGCTATACTATTGCCCAATGAAGGGGACAAATATAGCTCTCTTGATAGTTTAAGACTGTGATTCTCAAACTTCAGCATGGAATCATCTGGAGGACTCATTAAAAACAAGATTGCTGGGCCCCATTCTCAAGGTTCCTAATTAGCTCGGTCTAACAGTTTGCAGTTAGGGCCTGACAGTTTGCAGCTCTAATGAGTTCTCAGCTGATGCTGATGCAGCTGGTTTGCAGCCTGCGCTCTGAGAACCACTGACTTAAGACCTAGTTAAAATCCAGACACAGTCCTCCCACTCAGGTTTTGAATCCTTTAAAGGATTCAAATGGATAAAGTGGCAAAGTGTTAACTGACTTTGATATTTTTCAGGCCAAAATGATGTGTTCTACGCTTTATGGCATGCAATGATGGGGGTCTCAACTTAGCATTTGCCTAAAGTCTTCAATAGATTCAATGTTACTGTAGACTTTTGTGGCCTCCTCTGTTGGGAAGTGAGAAATCAGGTTCCAAAATTTCCCCAAGAGAAGTCAACTCTGGAGCCTAGCCTCAGACTAAAGCCTTATCTTGAGTCAATCACAGAACATCAGGCATGTATTAGTGATTTCACCATCAATTGACTGTGATGCTGCCCATGCTGACAGTTCAGGGACTTGCAGTGTTTCAGAGAAAGGATCAAAGTGACATGCTAATTATTCATGCCTCCCGGGACAGTGGTTCTCAACCTTGGAAGCACATTTGAATCACCTGGGAAACTTTAAGATATCCTGATACCCAGGGAACACCCTTAAGCAATTATATCCAAATCTCTGAGACTGGGGCACAGACATCTGGATTATTTAAAACTTACCAGGTGATCCCAATGCTCACCACGGGTGAGTCCAATGCTCTGGACTCTTGATACTGCCCCTGTAACCAATTATTATCTTCGCTCCTCTTAATAATTGCCTTCACTGATGTCCAACTTTCATAGTGGACCCCTAGCTTGCATATAGGGCTGAACTAAAAAAGCTCCATATGAAGAAAATAAACTCTGGCAAAACTTACAGATGAAGCCAATATGTACTATTTTTTTCTGATGTCTTCCATAGTCCGATCATAATCCATCTGATAAACCCTTCAAGAAATTGCTGCTAGGAAAAAGCTCCTTTCTCTAGATAAATGTCATACTGGATGAGAACACAAATGTCCACTATGTTTGCCCTCTTTGCTTTTATGACCAGGAAGCTCACAGATAAATTTATTATTTACTTACAGTAACAAACTCATGCCTTGTTGCTTTTTCACAGAATTGGCTTGCAATTTCTTTTTAATTTCTTATTTAAAACATTACTGGGTTATTCATTTTTGGAAATCATATATATTACCAGAAGTGGTATAAATTTCCTAAAGAGACGGAACTGATATTAGGTTTTCAGACATGGGTGGGAGCTCTAGTGCTAGTGTGACTAACCCAGAAGAGCTTGCTCTTGCAGGGAGAGGTTGGGATACGAGGGTGGAACCTTCCATCCATAGGGTATATTATGGCTTACAGAGCACTTGGGTGTGTGTTATCTCCTTTGCTGTTCTTAGTGACTGTATTGGGTAGGCATGAGGGCTCTTGTGATCCCCATTTTACAAATAAGAAAATGAGGTCCAGAAATGTTGAGGGATTGCCTGAAGTGTGACAGTGAGCAAGATTTCAGAGTTCTAGCCAGGGCACTGTCTCCCCTGTATGGGTTTTGCCTGGGAAAGTGCTATTCACTCTTTGGAGCCAGGGAGATGGTAGGGGAAGGGGGATGTGGAGCTCCAAATTTTCAGAGGGAGAAACTCCGGTGTCTAACAATGGTGCCCCTGCAATCTAGATACTGTAGTTCAAAGGCCTTTACTCTTGCTCTTCAGGGACAACCATCTCAGCCTGGGCTCCATACACAATGGATATGCCTGGCTGCATGAGGCTGCCTTCCACAACCCTTTAGGGGAGGTGCCCTAATAACTGCTTTGTAGCTTGGGGTCTATAGGCATCTGATGACTGAAAAGCAGCTGGCACACAGCTAGAACCTGTGTCATCATCAAACCCAATTCTCTAATGTGTCCATGTGTCTACCTTCCCGAAGGTGAAGCTTTCTTTGGAGGTTCTTCTGGCTTAAAGGACAGAAACATTTCCTAAATGACTCTTGATGAGCTCACCAGAGGACTTGACACTACTCTTTTATGGGTTAACTAGTTAGTTTAGATTTGGCTTCTAGTTTAGTCCCAGTGTTGCCACTTTCAAGCTGGGAAACCTTGGCCAAATCATCAGCCTCTCTGGGCCTGTAACAGAGGCCCAGCGATAATGAGATAATGCCACTGAACCTTGCCATTAGCAAGGTTAGCAATGACCGTTTAAAACACATCCACATCCATCTCTCACAAGGTAGCTCTATAGTGGGCATACACTTCAAAGAAAGGGGTCAAACCTATCATCTCATTTCATCTAAACTGTGTACAGCACATTGTGAGGTGGGGAGGGGACAGGAACAATGGTCCCTCTGCCCCTGGAGTAGGAGTGAGTGGAGGTGCTGTCAAGGCGGGACAGGGGTCTTATGGAAGTAAATACTTAACTAAGAAAATAAAGTGAAAGACAAAGTAGTGGAAGGAAGGAGATTCCAAGTAGGGACAATGAGGAAAGGAAGAAGGAAAGGAAGAGACGGTAAGTAAAGGGAGAAGGAATGGGGTGTGTTCTTGTTTGACTGTGAGATGGATTCGTGAGTTCAGTTGGGACATTTGCTGTGGTGACCATGCCTGAGGCCTCTCGGGAGTGTTGCAGAGTGCTGTATTTAGTTAGGTTTTGGACAGGTTCTGTCCAGGCCACATGCACAGTGAGTTGCACCATTCTCTCTTTGTGCTTAATAAAAAGTGGTATGTCCCTCCAGGAACATGGGAGCAAGGATCTGGGAACTCTAGCCCTCTTTAAGCATTTTTCTGGAGCAAAAGAATGAGCTGGGAAAAAAGTATTACATCTGGTAACAATCCTGAGTAAATGTATTCCTTCCTTGGAAAGTACTGAGTCCCCTGTCATGGAGGCATTCACAAAATGTTAAATAACCATTTGTCAATGATTTTAGAGGGAAGATTTAGACAGCTACATCCAGGATACAATGTTAGAGGGAAGAAGCACAACTCTGTATTGGGGGATGTGGGGGTGGTTGCACAGTACAGGGGTAGGAGCCAAGGTTGGGGGTGGGCCTGTACTGTTGGTGGATGCTTATGTAAATGAAAAGGCACTACCCACTGCTTACTTCTCCCTCAGTCTCACAGCCTTGTTTTCACAATGCTTCCTCTTTTGGAAAAAAAAAAAAAAAACCCACATAATCATAAACTACTGACATGTCAATCTGTCACCTTAAAATAAATTGTTGACAAGGCACCACTTTAGAAAATGTGTTCAGGAAACAACCTCTCCCCAGCTGCATTTCTAGATTCAAGCATTACTATTTTTTAAATTCAGTTCTTTATTATTATTATTTTAGTTTTTAAAAATTTTGATTCAGGCATTACTTTTCATCAGCTTGCTTCTCTTGTTCAACCATCTGAGAATTTCTTCCTACCTGAAACAGTACTGTCCAACAGAAAGATAACGTGAGTCACGCAGGTAATTGAAAATTCTCTAGTAGCCACATTAAAAATAAGTAAAAACAAGTAGATGAAATTAATTTTAATAGTGTTTTGCTTAACCCAACATATCCAAAACAATTCACATCAACGTGGAGTCAATATAAAATTATTAATGAGGAATTTTACATTCTGGTTTTGTACTAAGTCCTTGGAATCCAACGTGTACTTTACACGTATGACACATCAATTTTGACGAGCCACATTTCATGTACTCTGCCGCCCCATGTGGCTACTGGCTACTGTGCTGCTTATCAGCACTCAGATCTGTGAACCACCAAGCTCTTTCCTGCCTCTGTGATTTCTCTCTTGAATGTTCTACCCACCTCCTCTTTCGGGTCTCAGCAAAAATGTCATTTTGTCAGCCTGCTCTGATAACCATTTCTAAGGCAGCCCCCTTGCTGGCTCTGCCCAATCACTGTTTATCCCGCAACCCTGTTTATTACCTTCCTTGCGTTTATCACTCCCTGAAATTAGGTTCTTCACAATGCAGTTACTTGTTTATGCTCTCTGTCCCCCTCCTAGCATGGAAACTCTAGGAAGGCAGGAGCTTATGGTCTTGTTCACCAGAGTATCTCGTCCATGCCAAGCATAGAGTAGGTATTCAGTCAGTATTTGTTGGGCCACTTGCTCATATTGTGACTGTCAAGTTCTTTCTCCACAAACTGTGTGACCAGTGCTACAAACCAGTAAGAGCTAGCCCAGTAGAGTTTCTCTGTTCCTGTTTTTTCCCTACCTCCTGAGGAAGGCCTGTAATGAGAGGGCTTCAGGACAAGGAGGCAGGGAAGAGAATCACGGACTTCAGTTTTCTGAGGCTTAACTTTACTGTCACATCAGATTTGTTAAGTGTCCCCAGTGATACACACCCGTGAGTATTACTGGGTTAGTTCCCACAAGTCATTTCTCCCTGGGGCTCCTTCAACTCTGATTTCCCACAACTCTTCCTAAAGCCCAGGGTTTTTAGGGCTTAGACTCTGGAGTTAGAGAGACCAAATTCCAAGGGTTGGTTCTGCCACTCACCAACCATATGACCTTAGATTCCTCAAGCTCCAATGTCTTCATCTCTAAAATGGGAAAGACAGTAGTACCTACCTGACAGGGTGAAAGGAACCACAAAGCACATGCACAGAGCACCCCACAGTTATTATTTCACCCCACCTTCCAGGCTCAGCCCCTCCCTTTGGTAACTTTCTAGCTTCATGTTTCTATCTGCAGCTCAGGGTGTCTGCAGAGTTCTGGAACAAAGAAAGCCAGCCAGTGCACACTGCTCTCAAATTATCAGAGCTTATTGTTCTGGACAGAAGGAGAGGACCTCCTCCCACATTAGTGATAAATACATCCCTCATAATCCAGCCTGCAACTGGCCAAGATTTACCAACTGAACTCATTGGGTGTTTTGTTGGACTTGGATACATAGGGTTCATTCCTGATCTCAGGCCCAAGCAAGTAACGGTTTGCAGAATGCTAGCAAACAAAACAAATAAATTAAACCTATCAAAGGAAGAGAGAGGAGGATATTTTAGAAGGTTTCTGTGCAATGCCGGTCTTAATGAGAGGCGTGAAGCAATAGCCCCCTTCCCCTTTAACTCAGGCAATCAGCAGTGCAGCCTCTCTCCACATGCGGGCATGTGCAAAGTGATGCTTGCCGAGCTCAGTGACTGTTAAGGGTGTAATGGTTACACAAAGGGCTTTTGGTTAACATACACGCCAAATTGCATTTTAGACTTGAAATAGAAAGATGAAAAAATCTATTATCCATTGTAAAATCATAGCATGGTTTCTTCTATATACTTGGTTTACTAATCACCTGCAAATTTATCTTGGAAAAACAAATCAACCTGCTGCCAATGGCAGGGGATCCAAAGGAAAACAGTTCTGCTGGTAACTTGTCTCAGGCAAGCTAATTCTGTATTGCTTTATGCCTCAGTTTCATCACACAAAAACTGGGGATCAGGAGATCTTAAAAGAATGACAAATTAGTAGTCAAGCTAACCGAAAACAGGGCCCTTGTAAAGCCAGGGAACAATTCGCACCCAGTGTTATGGGCGCAATAGATTGCACATCCTGTCCGGGTTACCCAGCCAGCTGGCGAGCGGGGGGGGTGGGTGGAGTGGGGACAGCCCTCCCGGGAGAGTTACCTTCACAAACTGCACATCGCTCAGGATGTGCACTGAGTAGTCGGGAGTGTAGAGATTGTTGCTGCTGCTGCACAGCTGGGTGTTGCTCCCCCCAAAGTCACTGCGCTCGCGGTTTGGAGACTCAGAGCGGTTCAACCCGCTACAGCGAGAAGGGGACCGGTTTACTGCAATTGGTGAGGGAGAGGCGAGGGAGAAAGGGCAAGGAGAGGTGGGTGGGGAGAAAAGAGAGAACAGAAAGAGAGATGGGGGGAGAGAGAGAGAGAGGTGTTGTTTACTAAGGGCCCACAGGACTTCTAGGCGGTGGTAAAACCAGGCCCGCACCATTCCCATCAGAGCCCAGATGCTCATAAAACCCTGTTTTATGTTTTCTATGTTAGCAGAACTCCTCCTCCCTGTCCCCCCCACTCCCCGCCCCGGGAGGTTTAGGTGAGGCATTCCAGGACTCAGTATATGAAATGTGGTTCCAAAGGAAAGCCCTATGAACTCCTCACCCACAGGGAGGGCCAGGACTAAGGAGGGCCAAAGTGGGGTCCTCTAAAGTGGCTCTAAGGCAGGATTCTATCTGGGCCTAAGTGGGGGTGGGGGGAGGAAATACTGGAATAACCCCCAGGACTCTGTCAAAGGCATCCTAAATGTTCAGAGTCAGTTTTTTTGTTTTGTTTTGCATTTAAAAAAACAAAAACCACTTTCAAGAACCACTCCCAGGGCAAGTTCAATTAAGACCACATCACTTGGTTTCAAAATGGATTATGTGAACTACCTTCCCCAGATCAATGGAAGAAAGGGTCTTCTGGTGACCCTAGCAGAATCTCAATCACAGAATAAACCCAAAGGAGAGACGGGCAAGCCCCTTCTACCCCTCTGCTTCCCAACAAATGCCACTCTGCATTTCTTCTCCGAAAGGGCGGGGCGGGGGGTGGTGGTGCTGTCAGCCTCTCCTGATAAAGATTTAGTTCAGGGGCTCGAATGCAGAGTCCGCTTCCTCAGAGATTCCACTCCTTGTTCTTCCAGGGCAGAACCTCGGGAATTTAATTCTGTCTCCTGAGATAATGGTGCCATCAATCAAGAGAATTGATTAGTCTGTATTTGGAGCCGAGTCCTTGAGGGTTGATGGTCTGTTTAGCTGCAAGCTGTTATTGTTGTCTGGCAAACCAGTTAGTGCAAAGGGTAAAATAACAATAATAATTTTTCTTATTAGAGCCGTAACAATCGCTGCCTTGATAGGATTGTAGAATTAGGGATTCCATTTCCAGTGTCCCCTTCTCAATAAGTGTCCTTTACATATATTCTGTCACTTATACCAGAAACCTGGGGGGCGCCCTTGACTCCTGCTGCTCCCCAGCTCCACACCAGGCCCTCTCACCTCTACATCGGACATAATAAACCCTTGGGCATCTATGTCTGTCCCCACTCAAGTCCAGTTACCTGGACCACGGTCCGGTCTCCCCACTTATAAGCATATGATCACCTCAGCTGCCAGAAGCACATTTTAAAAAGCACAAATAAGCTTCCTTTTATTTAGTCTGAATAAAATCTAAACTCCTTGCTTTGTCCCTAACTCCCCCCAATGACCAGACTCCTGCTTTCCTGTCTGGTCTCATCTTGGAAACTCTCTTCCTCTCCCCTGCTTGCTCTGCTCCCTTCAATCATGCAAATACCCTCCTCCCCCACTCTGGCCACCTCAGAAGATGGCATTTCTCCTGCCCACCCTTCCCCTTTCACCCCCACCCCCACTGCTTGGTTCTCAGTCATTAGGTCTCAGCTGAAGTCACCTTCTGTGAAGACTTTGGCTGAACTCAAGTTTCCCATTTTCTTCTATCACTGTCCCTTGTTCATTCCTTCAAAGTACTTTTCACACATTTTAATTCATTATGTGTTTGTACTGGTTATGTCTGCTCAGTTCAGTGCTAAATTCCATGAGGGCAGAGGCCTGGTCTTTTCTGGTTATTGTTGTACACCCAGTACTTAGCACTGTGCCTGGCCTAAAGTAGGTACTCAATAAAAATGTACAGAATAAATGAATCAGCACCTAAGGGTCCAATGAAGAGGTTTTATTTAGACTCTAAATTTTGTTTAAGAAAGAGAGTCAGAAAAAACTGAGAACTGATGGATGTAGGGGGGAGGGGGGATGGGCATGGAGGAGGGCACTTGTGGGGATGAGCACTGGGTGTTATGTGGAAACTAATTTGACAATAAACTATTTGTAAAAAAAAAAAAGAAATTGAAGAAAAAAAAAAAAAGAAAGAGTCAGAGCTCTCAAATCATCCTGGATTAGAAAGCCTTTCCTTTGCAACTTAAAGTCATTCTGGGGAAGCTGACTTCTCCAAGAAGCTAGGGTGGGTAGAAGGACACTCTAAAACTGCAGCTGGAGAGAGCAGGCAGTGAGAATCCAGGGCACCACGGGGCCTCAGGCTTTGGCCCAGTAACTTGAGGAAGAGGCCACAGGGAACACCAGGACTTCGTTTCATAAAAGCATGTGAAACCAGGAATCCTGGACTCAGGTCTCTAGGGCCCTACTTATCCACTGGCTGATGGCAGGCCAGATCCCCCTCCACAGTGACCAAGGACCGAGAGGGGCAGTGATGGTGCCACGGAGAACACAGTGAAGCACTCAGGTGACTGGGCAGAAAAATATGCATTTCATTTCTGCCTCCGGCCCCCTAAAAACAAGCTGATGGGTTCTGGTGTGGTCAGACCCTCTGTGGCTTTGCTGGGGTGGTGGATGCTAAGGAAGTTGATGGTGCTTCCTCAGGGTAGCTGCTGTGGAAAAGTGGGGCTGGCAGTCCTGCAGGAGGGGGACTTCTTTGTTATGTGCGTGGAGTGTGGAAAACCCTACCCTCACCTGGTGGTCAAGTACCCTACCCTACCCTACCTCACGTCCATTTGGAACAAGGGGACAGAGTGTGAGCAGAGCTGTGGATGAGGCTGTAGCTTCCCTGAGAAATAAACATCTCTCCCCATAACCATCCATTTTGCCTCGTGGGACACATGCTTCACATACCCCACATTTACTGTTCTGCAACCTCATCCCTCATATCACAATCCCAGGCACATTCCAGAAAGATGGCAGAGAAATACAGGCCCATCTTACCTACTAGACCACTTCCATCCATAGAAGGCTCTGCCTGAACCACATTCACACTGTTGGAAACAGAGGCCAACACTAGATCCCTGTTCCCCCCAGGACTTGTCCTCATTGCCACTCCGCTGTCACTCACAGGGACCACATGTCACATGCAAGTGACATCACTGTTGTGCTAGGAGGAGAAACATGTTTTTTTTTTTGTTTTTTTTTTTTTAAGTCAGAACAATTCTATTGAAGGTTTATTCAAAGTCCCAAAGGATTTCCGACACCAAAAGATATAACCATCTTAACCAAGGTCGGGCCTATAAAAGCAATTTTTAAAAGGAAAAGAGCCCTCATTTCATGACAAAGAAAGTCCCAGCTCATCTGAGTTTTGTGCAAGATCAATGTTTTTGTGTCCCAGAGCCTGACATTCCTCAATAGGTAGGATGCTGTTGACTCGGCATTTTGGTAATTGTGCACATATACTCAGAGGTTTCTGAGTAAGGGGAATGGAAATGCTTTTAATAAAAAAAAAAAAAAAAAGAGAGAGAGAGAGAAGAAATCAGTAACAGACGAGTGTCCCAGCAGCATGGCAAACTCGTTTAAGTTGTATAATTTCTCTTGGCATTTCCTAAGAGCAGAGGCCCAGTTTGGGGGAGTGAAGAAGAAAATCCTAACTGTAGTCAGAGAGGTCTAAGAGGGGGCTGATCAAACAGTGATCAAAAACTGACCACAGAATCTCTCAACAGGAGGGAACAGCCAACATATTCCTTGTCACACCCTCGAGCTGATCCTGGTGCGACTGGGTGGTAGGGAGCAGGGTTTTCTGCTCTAGACTCCTAAGTTCGGTGGAGAAGCATGATAGACCTCATTCTTGCAGCCTCTGCACGGTCAGTCTACAAAGGATATCTGTCCTAGATGGTAAGCTGGAGTTATTGAGGTTGGGTGGAGAATGCCCTGGGGTAAAATTGGGTGTGTGGTGGGAGAGGTGGTAGAGGAGGGCTGTACCCTGTAACTGGGGCTGGATGGAATATCCTCTGCACCTATAGACGGGGCCCCATGACCCTATACACAGCTCTGGGACATGTGCCTCACTCACAACATCTGTACCTGGAGCAGAACCCAGGATACAGAAGAATATCCCACTTCCCTCTTCAGTCTGGGGGTCCAAGTGGAGAGTAGGGTTCAATGGCTTCCTGCTTCTATCTTTTGGAGAATCAATGAGGGGAAAGGGGTAACAGCCCTCTTTGGTCGTGGTCACTGAGCCATGAGCCATCTGTGTTTCTCCAAATGGGATGGGTAGCTTAATTACACAGACCTAGAAGAGTACAAACTAGGATTATTAAAATTCATCATTCTGGGGTAATATTCAACATCAGACAACCAAAGGCCAAAAATTCTCTGTCAGAGCTATAATGTGAACTCTGCAAACCAGCCTAAGTTAGGAGCCCAGATGAACTCGCTCACATTACATGGCGCTTTAATGGTTCCCAAATGTTTACTACACAAAAGCCAACCCGAAGGAGTATTTCCACTTAGCACATTTCACAAAGTAAAAGGATTATTTTTAGAGACTCCCTATATTTTCTGGGAGTAAACTGTCCCCATTGATCTCAAAGCACATTACAAATATCTGGTCAATTGAACACTGAAAAAGAATCATTGCTTCTGACCTCTCTCCTGCCTCTGAGCTTTTGTGGATTTGGAAGGATGGTCACGGGGAACTTAAAACCATCTCCCTTGGGAAAAGAAAAAAGGGATGAATCTGCGGAGAGGGAATGGTAACTGCAATGAAGCCATGTACTCTCAGTGGGTTGATCAGAAGTTTACTTTTTAAAAGAAAACACCTGCAAAGCTGGCTAATTACATCACACACTGGAAGCAATGCACAAAACCACTCTGCTCTCCTTATGCCAAAACTAAAGTTCAAATAGAAGGAAATTGCCTATGGATAATGATGGCAATATCTGGTACAGGGACTGGTAGCCTCAATCCACTGTGAGCACCATAATTCATTAGCACGACTGCTTTCAAAATGCTAGTAAGTCAGAGTCCTCTAGGGGGCACAAAATGCCCATGTTCAGAAGGGAAGCCAGGTCCCAGACAATAGGCGAGCAGGATCTAGGAGACTCGGATTCCATATATCACTGGGTGCTCATCAAGACAAGTGCATTCCTTACTCCCCATCACCTATTTCCTTCTTTCCTTCACCTGCTCCCCTCTGACAACCATCAGCTGAACTGTTCTCTATAGTTAGGAGTCTGTTTCTTGGTTTGTCTCTCTTTTTCCTCTGCTCATTTGTTTTGTTTCTTGAACATCACACATCACTATATTGTACACCTGAAACTAATATACTAGTATAACACTGTATGTTAACTACACTGAGATTGAAAATAAGAAGAAAGAATTTTGCAGTATATACCCGTATACACCACATACATCTTAAACTTACACAATGTTGTATGTCAATTATGTCTCACTAAAACTAGAAACTTTTCTTTTTTTAGTATAGCTGACACAGTGTTACACTGGTTTCAGGTGTACAACTCAGCAATTTGACAAGGTTATACATGATGCTGTGTTCACCACAAGGGTAGCCACCATCTGTCTCATTACATCGCTATCACAGTATCACTGACTGCATTCCTTATGCTCTGCTTTTGATTCCTGTGACTTTCTCATTCCAATTGGAAACTTTTTGTTAAGAATAAAAAAAGAACTGGAAAATTTTGAAAAAAAATAAATGTAAAATTTTAAAAAATAGATTCCAGTCCTCATCCTTCTACCTTGTCACCACACTTGTGATACTGATCAATGGCTTGAAGATTTTGGAGCCTGTTTCCTTACCTGCTGTTTTCCAACAGTAATTCCTTCCCATCTCTTAAGGTGGTTGTGGTGATCAAATAAAGTAATAGGCTTCTTTTTAAACATAAAGGCTCTATTAATTCACAGGATTTCTCTTTTCCTTTGTGTAAGACGGGGGTGAGACATAATATATGTAAATAACTGTATCTGGATCATAAATCAAGTATGGGGCCAGGCAAAAGGGGACTGGATGAAAGAGGTGGGGAGGAAAGAATCAAAAGAGAAGCAAGGCACCCACGATTTTCCTCTCTTCCTGCTCGCTGTCACTGCTCTGCTCTGCAGAGGTGAACTGAAGATGGGAAGAAGCTGGCCTTGCTTTGTGGCTCACCTGTTTCCTTTGAGTTGAACACGCAGTCATGGAAAATGAGGGGATGGTTAAAAGAGCTCTCAGGAGCAGATGGCACCAACCAAGGTTGGATCAGAAGTCGCAACAGCTCCAGAGCGGGTGTGTGTCACGCGGCATGAAGGGGTCACCTTCATCTTGGCCTGACAACTGGGTTACCATCAAGTTTTTCATAATAAATATTGATGAACTAGAATGCACCTTCCTTTAACTGGAAAGTTACAATGAACTGCCTTGTCTGGCTAACTGGGGGTTAATTTAAAAGGAGATTATAATCCTATTTGGTTGAAAAATGTGCATCTTCCCTTTCGGCTGAAACTACACAGCATACTCTTCATTTGCCAAGACTCCCTGTGTGTGAAGGATCTTGAAGGTCCATGATGTGGTCATTTCTAATTGTGCTGGCAGGCAGAAGTAGACCAGTTAGCTGGTGAAGGCACCAGATTGGCATCCCACATCGACCATGCTGGCCTATGGTCATTATGAAGGCATGAGCCCTCACAAAGCGAGAAAAATTTTATTTCTTGGTGGAAAATCATCATTAAGTGAGAGAGAAAACCTTGGTGAAATCTGAGAGGGTGGCTGACTTGTCTTGTGCAGATAAACATGGGAACCAGATGATTTTTTGATGAGAAAAATGTGATTTGGGAGAAAGCAGGAGTCAACATAAATATTTCTGAAGTTGTAAACTTGGGGAGCTCAGAGTCTCAGGGCACATAGCCTTTTTGAAAGTTGAGGGTCTACTGTACAGATAGCAAAACATAACTGGATTCTTGTTGACTGAGGTTATGATAAGAATCATATGGTAGCACTAGGATAAGGGAGACAGACGTAGAGGATACAGGGAACTGGACTGTGTTTTCACATTCTAACTTCAGGGCAATTTAACAAATAAATTCTTCGTTTGCTCATTACTTATTCCATGAGCCTAAGAGAGCAACCTCTAGAGATGAAAAACAGTACAAACACTTAACTGCTTATTTAGATGTATTACATTCTACTCAATCCTTGAGTTCCTATGTAGTTCTATGAGGAACTGCTTGACCCGGTTAAAAAGAAACCCAGCATCTTTTATTTAACTAACAACAGAGATTAAACCTAATGAAAAGTTGGTTTGGAAGTCTTACATATATTCTTTGTATGAATAAAGCCAGAAAGAATGTAACATTATGAGGAGGACGGGGCGGGGGAGGGGGGCAGAGACCACATAGAACGAACGGTAGAGGAAAAACAGGTAGCATACAGAACAGTATTCCATTGTCTCTTTCTATTTCTCTCCTGCTGCATTTCTCATCGTCCATTCTGCAGTCAGATGCAGATGATAAGGAAGAGCTCACACCATCCCTCAGCCCATCAGTTCTCCCTGTACACACAAAAAGACATCCCGGGGAGCTAAACCCAAGTGCCCCCATTGAACCAGCAATGCCTGGGCCTAGGTGCAAGTGAGAGTTACCTGTGTGACATGCTATGCCTTCGTCATGGCAGTGCCTGCTGGGAGAGACTAGTTCTCCTGCAGAACAGTGACAGAGACCAAAGGCCTCTTGCAAACCACACAGGATCTACGGACACCCGAGACACCCATGCATGTTTACCTGGGGAGCCTGCCAGAGAATCCCCTCTGCTGAAGGCGAAGGTATGAGACACAGAGACAGGCACTAAAGAGTCAAGGGCCAAGGATTTGTGAGATGCAAAAGGGAAGATAAACATAAAAGGAGAAAGACAAAGAGCAAAGTGTGTGAGTCAAGCTGTTCTTGAATCTTCACATTACATTTCTCCGCTTCTGAAAACAGAGAAATTGCATCCTCTCATAAAGTCACTCTCCAGGAAGAGGAACATAAAACAGATTTTGCTGAAAGACTTCTGAAAAGAGGTGCAGTAATCTTAGAGGGAATGAGACCTGCCAATGACAAGAACAGGCAGTGTCCCTGTAGGGACCGAGAGTATGCAGCTTTCTCTCTGAGCCAGCAAATGCGCTGGGAGCCCAGCACCATATCAGCACCAGGCTCTCCCGACTGCCAGACCTGCAGGAAGGCTAAAAGCAAAGTGCGCGCTCCTGCAAGCGGTGGCCTTAAGGAAACTGATGTATCCTCCTGCCTCAGGTTCCTAGGAGCTCCTCAGTGGTCACAGTGCTGGGGAAGAATGGTGCATTGCTAGATCGAGGGGTGTTTCTGTCTAGGAGTCTGTCTTCCTCGCTCTTACATGATTATTCTGAGAGCCCCCTTCCTTGAGGACTAAATGAAATCAGTCTGTGGGGAACAGCACACCGAAACAGGTGACTTCTGTACTCTTATCTGCTGCACCAGATGATTTTACTGAAATTACCCATACATGCAGGGGAGTTGAGGGAGCTTCCTACCTACCCGATAATCATTTACTCTGACACCAGATGTCAAAGAATATTGGAAGGGGCTCCTAATGTTGTCAGACATACTGGAATAAGAAACCCCATAGTCTCAAGAAGCATCCTAGAGTTTCCTGGGTTGCAAATTAAATGTATACTCCACCAAACAGGTGGGAGACAGTCTATTTCCTCCTGAATCACCCTGTGGGCAGCCGTTCCCTCTCTGCTGAGCTCAAACCCGTTTCCCTCAGAGTGCCAGGCTCACCGTGGTCCTCCTGGGTTCCTGGCAATCAGATCCAAATACAGGAGACAGTGCTGGCGTATGCTCCCTTTGCCCTGCACAGGAAAACCAGGGGGAACTTACTCGTAACCTCAGGTTCAACTTTGAAGCATAGGTCCCAGGACCAGTGCTCTGGCAAATCTGTCATCCCATTTATCTCCCTCAAAGGCTAATAAAGCCAGCTTTGAGGTCAGAGGTAGTTTGCTAGACCAAGAACCTACAAGAATTTACTGCCTTAAGCTCTCCTTTGATTTCAGTCTGAGGTTCTTGGCCAGTGAAAGATGCTGGGTGGCTGGACCCCTGGGCTGAGGGTGCATCTGGGACAACTGTGAGGTGTGGTGGCCTTAGGAGATAATTCACACTGGGGAGGGTTGGGGGGGGTGGACAAAGGAAATTATCTCCATACCCCTACTGCTAATTCAATTTCTTTTTCCTTCTGAAAATTTATAAAGATGCTCACAAATGAGGGGAGGGAAAGAGTTTAATGCTTCTTTTTAGTTAACCAGTTTTAAAGGGAGGGAGGAAACCAGATAACATCTTTCTACTACTTACATATATATAATATATTATATATATATAATTTTTTTAAAGAAAAAAGGCCATCCAAATTAGCTGGACTGGGGAGTCTCCTGTAGCTCTTTGTTTCCACCCCCTCTGGTCTTTTGAAAGAGCCAGAACAAGGCCAATGTAGCTAGGTAACATTTAGAGTCTAGGAGTTACCCCACCTTGAGCAATCCCTAATATGATGGATGGAAAGCTCCTTTAGAGAACCAAGATTTATCTGGTCCTGTAGGCCATCCTTCACCCATCCAGGGTTCCTGTTCTAAGATGATGAAATTTGTTGGCTTATATAAGTATATAATCTTACATTTTACAGGTCTTCAGCTCATGTTGGGCCATGCCTTGGGTATGGACAGGTACTTCAACTTCATTTCAGCCTTCTGCTGGGCTAGGCTGTGAATTACACTGTAAAGTGTTCCAATATTTCCACACAGAAATTGCATTCTGGAACACGATGGGTCTCAAATCTGTATTTCATTGTGCTGTGTGAACTAGCCTGGACACTGGAAATATATATGGGTATCATCAACTTGCTGGGTAATTTGGAACAATTCTTTAGTATCTCTGTGTTAAAAAGGCATCTACCTTTCATGTCTCAGGAACTGTGATATCAAACTTTGGAGCCCTCTGATAAATCCCAATATAATGCACTATGTAAAGTATCTTTTATAATAAGAGAAAACACCCCATTTGGCATTATAATAGCCACCTTTGTAAACAACAACAGCTGAAAGCAATGCAAAATTCAGTCCAGTGAATTCATAGGAAACCTAAAGATATAAAGAAATAATTCTTTCTGGATCACACTTACATTCCAATAAATGCCATGCCTTCTAAATGCAAGGGCAATAACTCCACACTGGAAACAGTGAGATGGTAGAGCACAGAAGGGGCAGAATAGACCAGCCATCAGCCGTGGGCCAGCTCCCACCATTCACATGCACAGCCAGCTGGCAGCCAGCTCTCTACCAGCTAAGATGTGGTGACGAGGAAAGAAATGTAGATAAGCAACATATTGCACCAGTCTGGGACTTACATCCCAAGATCTTGCAGTCACTTCCTACTGACCCCACAGACACAGCAATGACCTACTAGGGTTTTCAAGTAAAGGCCAGTGGGTTAATTTTATCACAGCAGAGAAGGAAAGACTGAACCAGAGCACACCAAACACCTGCCTTCATTTCCCGGCAGGCAGGTGACAACACACAGTGCTCCCGCCCCCCCTCCCGGCCCCATACTTCGCTCCCAGTCACTCATCACTTGCATATGAGCAGAAAAGCAGCAGGAAACATTCCAAACGCAGAAACTAAGCACCTGTAGTCTGTAGGTACCTGGCAGGAGGCAGTGTTCCTGGCAGAGCGTTACAAAGAGGCTGCCAACATTTGTTTTAGCCCCAGCCCAGGCTCAAAGTGCTCGGTCCAGGTCCCCAGAGTGGGCTGAGGCAGGACTACATGGGGGCAGATGAGGGAGGGGTTTGAGAGATACATACGAAAGACAGAGGATCCAGCCAGACTTCCAACCTTCCGCACATCATTATCTAAGGACAGAAAAGTGCAGTGTGTTCCAGAGGCAGTTCAGAAAACACTCCTTCTTATGTGAACGCCCCCTCTTCCACCCCACCCCCAGCACCAATTAACCATGCGAAAACCAGGCAATCAGATGGAAGTGTAAAAAGCAAAACAAACTTGTCTTTTTGTATGGAAAAATATCCACTATCCACTCCTAACACTTGATAACGTTACAGTCTACCATATACCTCCACAAAGAAACTCTGAATAAGAAATGACTCATACCCATTTTATAGAAGGGGCAACTAAAGCCTAGGAAGTTAAATGGCTTGTTCAGGGCCCCTAAGAGGAGTCAAGACTTTGATGTTCTTTCCTACAATATCCCATTGCTTCCCCAATAAGCTTTGGCTTGGGAACAGGAATACCTGAACAAGCAGTGGTCATGATGGCTGGGACACCATAGTAGGTGAAGGCTCCATTCTCGAAGCGAAGGCCTTCCTTACCAACCTCCACTTCAACTTTACCCTGGAGAAAGAAGGAAGTGTGCTAAGGGTGTGTATGAGCACCTCCACTTGTATTACTAATGACCTGAGGCACTTTGTCTGGATAACAAGCGGACCTAAGTTCTTATCACAGGGAGATGTGAAGTTTGTCCAGAGTCATTTCAAAAATAGCGCCTCCAACTTCTGCAAATAGTGCCTTTGCAGTAAATTAACTGCTTAGTTCATAAAGGAGCATCCGGTCCTGAATAACCAAGCTTTCTTTGCAAGCTATAATGGCCCTTCCATGATGAATGGCCAGGCACCAGCTAGCCCTGGGCCCTGTAAACTGCCCCACTGGTTTAGTCTGAGAGTAGACCATCTCTAAGTCTGGTTGAGACAAACTCGGATTCTGTGTGGAGCTTGTTTAATTTGTTACCAGTGATAATGATAGCTAATGGGTAACATGTAGGGTGTGTCTATGGGCCCTGTACTATGTTATGCACATTGCATAGATTCTCATTCCCTCGGTCCCACAAACCTATGAGGCCCATACTGCTTTTATCCCCAGTTTACAGAGTAATCAATTTGAGTCTCAGAGAGGTTAAATAACTTGGTCAAGGTTAGTTAGGAAGTGACAATATTGGAATCTTAAAACCAATTTCTAAAGCAATACTCTTGCCACTACACTTTACTCCCTCCAACTTTTATTTGAAAATGGGTAAGTTTACATTAAGCATAAGATGGCAGATTATATGAGCTCATTATGTTATACAAACAATGGAACAGGACCCTCCTTGACTTCCAGCAGTGAGAATCTCCATTTTTGGAGAAGGGAAGTCATGTTATTAAGGCTAATTGGATGGATGCATGTGAGGCCCATCACAGGGTGAGAGCAGATAGGCTGTAAGGTGGACTGTAACAGAGAGGCCACATCTAAGTTGATTGAGCTTAATTAATATTTTAAGGCAATCACTGTATTTAGGGTTCATAAGATTCTGTTGAGAAGAGGCAGGAAATAGCCACAGCACTAAGGGTGGAGCCAGGCCAGGGAGCCAGCAGCGTCACAGGCTGGAACCACACATGATGTGTATCTATGCCAGGCCTATCCAGGCCCTCAGGGCAGAAGTTGAGGGTACCTGTGTGAGCACCAGGAAGATGCCACACCTTTTTTATCCGGTCTTTAGTTCCCCTCCTGGTCCTATTAGGGAGGAGAAGATCTGAGAGAGTGCAAAGGCTGACATGTGGCAGAGAGAATGGATGTGGTCCACGGAGCCTCTAGGGAGTGGAATAAGGAGTGGGTGGGAGTCTGAGATTGTGAGATTTCAGCATGACAGAGGGAAGGGCTTTAAACAAGAACCATCTATAGTTTGGGAGGCAATAGACAGCTCCACATTTGGGGATGTCTAAACCGGCAAGAAGGAGTTTAGGATTCTGTAGGACAACGGTTTCTGAAGTTCAGCCACAGAGCCCCTCTCCTGGAAAAGTACTCACCCCACCCCACCATCGACACTGCTGACTGGTCAGACTAAATGCCATCAAGACCCCACCACTCCCAGGACACCAACCAATCACATCTGGCTCCTTCTGTGGGTCATGAAGAAACACCCACCTCAATTGGTCTCGCCCAGAGGCAGCAAGCTCAGTTGTTGAAGCTGGCACTGGGGAGGCACGGCCATTCCTCTCCAGCCTGGAGATGCCCTCGTCCTGCCTTGAGAGGGTCACTAAATTTCCCACTTACCTGGAGAAGCAGCACGAAGTAGTCCACGGGGCGGTTGCGCTGGTAGAGGTAGTGTTCTGGAGACTTCTTGTTCTTCTCGTCAAACTTTAGCTCCTGGATCACATTCGGATGTTTCAGGAGCCGGAGGAGGATCTTCTCCGAAAGGTACAGAGATTTAAAGGGTTCCACTTCTAGGGAAGATAGGGAGGCAGGAAGAATCAGCAGCTGGAGGAATCAGGATGGGCAAAACCAGGGCATGTGTCTAAGGCCACTTCTGTTCAGGCTCCTGGGCACCAAGCTGGCAGGGCTCTTGTGATTCTCTCAGGTGGAAGGGGGGCTGGTTTGTTAAACCTGAGTCTGTGCCTTAGGTTTCCCCCATGCCCTCTGGGCATGTGTGTCCCTGTGCTGGCACACTGGAGAACCAGGCCTTTCCCTCCTCCACAAATCCTTGGGAACACCCCAGCTTCAACAGGATGGAGCTTGGCTCCTGTCAGGAAGCAAGCTGAGGAAGGGAAAAGAGCAGCAGTGGTTCCTTTCACTCTTTTCTAGAGTAGAGTAGAGAAAAGCAGCGTGGAGTTGTACTCACTTCCACCCTTGAAGATCAGGTCTGGGGCTGAAGCAGACAGTACGTGGCATCCCGTGGTCCTACCTAAGCCCCCCCCTCCCCCCCCCGCCTGGAACAGTGGTTCTCAGTCCGTGCTGCACATTGGAATTAGGTTGCAAGGTATTAAGAATGATTGGCGTGTGGGTCTCACCTTCCAGATTCTGCTTTACTTGCTTGGGGAAGAGACGCAGGTGGGCAGGGTCGTACCTGTGGCCATGAAGCGGTGTGTGGCCAGCAGAAGCTGTGGGGAGATCTTCACTCTCATCTCTGAGTCGGAAAGCTTAAACAAGGAGAAGTCATGCCGCTTCCTCTCTCGGTGTGGGACCCTCTGCTTTTTCCGATTGTCAGCTGCAGGATCACAGGGGACAGATGGCAACTATTTTAGAATCACTGGTGGATTTTGGAAGTTTTCCCAGAGTCACATGGGACAGACAGATCCTTTGGGATTACATGAATTTCTGCAAAGTGTCAACCATAGGTGACATCACAACTTCTTTCCCAAGAAGCAGAAGGATGTTGATAAGAGAGAGAAGGTGGGAGACAGATGTTGCCATGTCTCAGTGTTATTTACACTTAGGTGGTGTAGCATGGGAAAGGGAACAGCCTGGCCTGGACCCCCAAGGCTGGGGATCTAGTTCAGTTCCCTTCCTTATGAGCTGTGCATAAGCTCAGAGGATGCATGTGTTTTTTAATCTATACAATGAGGTTAATAATTAGCGATAACACTTCTCATGTAATTATTATGAGACTATCTGTGAAATTATTACAAAATGCATTCATACATGAAGGACTAGCATTCTCAGCATGAACGGGATTGGCAGAGCCCAGGGGGTTTCTGCCTCTGCCCTTCTCCCGTCCCCACAGCTGGGTTCACCAGGTCTCTTCCTGATGATTTAAACCACACCCTGAGCAGGACCGAAAGCATGTCACCCAAGGGATGTAGGGGGTCACCTCTTCTCACTGACAGTTCTGCTTCAACCCTAGCCTCTCTCCTAGGAGAGACTTGGGAAGAAATCAAGGGAAGAAGAGAGGGGAAGGAATGGGAAGAGGCCCATAACTTATGAAGGTGGGTTCTCTAGGTGGGACCCTCAGATGACCTAGAGGGACCCCAGACAGTCTGTGATATTGATTGAGAATATCTTTTTCCAATTTAATTTTTTTCTCCCTTCTTTTTTTAAGCTTGTCTTAAAAAATTACTTTCTTAGGGGTAGGGGGAGGTTTTCTTTGTTTTTGTTTTTTGGGTTTTTTTTTGTTTGTTTTTGGGGGCATGTGTCTTTTGCTTTCCCTTAGGTTTTGGGTAAAATTTTGAACTGTCTCGCTTATATCACAGTGCTAAGCGGGGCAGGGTTTTCTCCAAACTTGTCCTGGAGACAAACAGGGCTGCGGGGAACATTCAGTTCAGGCTGAGTGGATGCAGTGGAAATGAAAGGGAACGGACCACAGGGAAAGGAACCAGAGCCCCAGAATCTGGCTCCCTGGTATTGTCCTTCTCCTTTCAGAGCTCACTTCAGCCCCACTGTTTGGGTTTCCTTCTAGAGGGCAGAGAGTGCCCTTCTATCATGATGCTATCTCGATGGGCCCATTTAAAATTTTTTTTTAATGTTTTATTTATTTCTAGGAGAGAGGGAGAGAGACAGCGTGAGCAGGGGAGGGTCAGAGAGAGAGGGAGTCACAGATTGAAACAGGCTCCAGGCTCTGAGCTGGCTGTCAGCACAGAGCCCGACGCGGGGCTCAAACCCACGAACCCCGAGATCATGACCTAAGCGAAAGTCGGACGCTTAACCGACTAAGCCACCCAGGCGCCCCTCGATGGGCCCATTTTAGACTCTGGGCTGCTGCTTTAACATTCCTTTTCCTGGGTAGCAACAGTGGCAAGATGCAGACCCAGCTGTCCTGTGGGTCAGGGTCAAGTGAGGAGAAACACTGTATTCCTGGTTCCTTGGCCTTCTCTCAGACTTAAGGAATCATGCCTTAAGGAAGCTTATTTATAAGGGTGGGAAAACCCTAGCCCTCTCCATTAGAAAGAAGATTGCTTAGCAAGAGAGCAGCAAATAAATGTATCAGATCACTTCTTCTGTTCTCACTGGTGAGCAACCTTCGGATTTATATGACCTGCTTTCTTAACTATCCCCTCTCCCTCCTCCATCAGAATGCCACTTAACATTTCATCATTCCTCTGATCTTCCTTTTCTTTCCCATTATTTTAACAGTGAGTATTTGGAGCATTAAGGTTATTAAATGCTGCTGGAGGAGTGTATTCACTTAGACTACTATCATTTCTACCAGCCACTAACACTTTAGCTTGAATACCTTCCTCAATATATCTCCTGAGACACTTGGGAATTCTTAATCAAGAGTGGTGGGCAGAGGCAAAGGGAGAAGGGAATGGGGGTGGGGGGTAGAGGTTAATCCCTATTGGAAGAAGTTGGGCCCAGCCAAAGGCTGGGGGGGTCCCCTTCTTAATCTTGGCTCAGTTCCTGAAGGTTCCCTCCCGATGAACATTTAGCTAGCATGTTCTCAGTGACTCAGGGTGATCCAAGCCCGGGTATCTTGCCATGCCAGCACCTGGCATTTGGGGGATGACACACAGCAATGATAGGCTCATCCTGACACCCATACACAGTGTATGTCAAACAGCCAGCTCTGAGAGTCTCAGAAGAAATAAGATGACCTTAGACAACAGTCAAGGCCACGCACTTACTGTAGAGGTCTGTTTCATCCAGGATCTCCGACTTAATGATCTCTTCTATGATGTCCTCCAGCGTGACAATGCCCATCACCTCGTAGAAGGGGTCTCCTTCTCCCTCATTATTCACCCGCTGTACAATGGCCAGGTGAGATTTTCCTAGAGAACAAATGAAGTCCCAGTTAAGCATCTGGAACATTTTTAGAAATCTTTCCTGATGAGAAATCATATAAAGTTGCTCTGTGACCGACTGAACTCATCTTAGGACCTCCTTAAAATATGAAGTCTGTATCCAAGCTCTTATAAATGCAAACTTTGTACTGTTATATCTGTCTCTTTTTTAGGAAAGTTACCTAATATACATAAAGGCAGTTAACTTTTTTTTCTTTGAACTTTCACGGATTAGCAAGTGTATCTAAGTTAAAGGAGGATGAATAATCGAATCAAAAGAATGAGAATTTGGAATCAAAAGAATTCTGTTAGAAGCCCTTTTTCTCTTCCAAACTTCCCCATCCCTTCTCCCTAACTATCCCAGTTACTATTATGTGCAACTGACGCTGGGCAAATCATTTAACCTTGGCTGAGTCTCAATTTTCTCATCTAGAATCAAGGAATGATATCAGTACGGTGATTTTTTTTTAATGTGTATTTATTTTTGACACAGAGAGAGAGCCTGAACAGAGAAGGGTCAAAGAGAGGGAGACAGAACATCCAAAGCAGGCTCTACACAGTCAGTGCAGAACCCAATGTGGGGCTTGATCTCACAAACTATAGATCATGACCTGAATTGAAGTCGGATGCTTAACCAACTGAGCCACCGAGGTGCCCCACCAGTACGGTGATTTTAAGACATGACCCCAAATTCTTTGACACGCCTCTTATTGAAAGGTGTGGTCTCTGTCTCCTTCCCTTGAATCTGAGTGGGCCTGTGACTGAGTCAACCAACAGAAGACAGGTAAGTGTCTGCAATGTGACCTCTGAGGCTAGGTCATAAAAGGCACATGACTTCTGTTGCAGAAATTCTCTAAGAAGCTTGAGGTCACCATGGTGGAGATGGCACATGTGGGTACTTAGATGACTGTTTGAGCTGAGCCTGGCCTTCTAGCCATCCCACCAGAAGTGCCTGGCAGGTGAGCAAAGCTGTGTCAACAGTGGATCTGCCATCCCAGCTGATCCAGCCCCACCTGCTGGAGTCCTCTCCCCCACCCCCTGTCTAGCCATGCAAGAGTCCTCTCCAGCTGCAGGCACAGCTGTGAGCTTGATAAAATGGTTGTTGTTTTGCTTCTAAGTTTCAGGGTGGTTTGTTAACAGTAATGGAGCTAGGATAACCAGTAGCCATAAGGTGATCATGGAGCTCGGGTGATCTAGTGAGTGTGTGAAAGTGCTCTGTAAACTATAATGTGTCCCAGGCAGTTCATTGTTATTGCCCAACAGCTAAATAATAAGAGTAATATGTATGGACCTCTAATTATGTGTTAGGTGCTATTTGGAGCACGTCGTGTGTACTGATTCACCTGATCCTCATAACAACCCTTGAGACAAGTACTATCACTATCCCCATTTTATAGATAAAAGAACTGAAGCACAGGCCTAAAGTTACACAACCTGTAAGTGGCAGAGCTGGACTGCAAACCCAGGTAACTGGATTTAGTCCTAACCTAAGGACTGAGTCTTACCTAACAGTCCTGCAACATTGCTTCACCTCGGTTTGTTTTTATCTGCTAATAAACACATTTCCTGGTCCTGTTTTTAAAATGCAAATATGGGTAGTTCTTTTCCTTGACTAAGAGACATTTAAGGAGAAAACCTAGGGTACTGACTTAGAAGCTATTCTTGCCAAAAAGAAAAAAAAAAGGAAGTTCATGCTTTATCAGTGTTACCCTTTATGAGCTTGACCAATGCTAAAAATATCAGATAAGAGGAGTAGTCAGTTTGCTGGAGGCATAATTAACCATTAAAATCTAAACACGTGAACTTCTGTATCAGATAGCTCAAATCACAAGATAGCTACCTATTGGGATTTTTAATTATAAGATGGGATTTGTATCACTCAAGAATGGCCTCTAATTTCTTCTCCACCTTCAACTTATCCTTCAACTATCCCCAAACCGATCTGATCATGCCATTACCCTGCTCAAAAACCTTCCAAATCTCCCTAATGTGCACAGAATCAAATCCAGACTCATTGGTTTGGTATTATCAAGACAGCAAAATGCCCTGCTACATTCCCTACTCATTCTATACTCCAGATGCACCATGTAGACTTCACTCTCTCAGCCCCATCTATGTGTATTTTCAAAGTCTTAGTGCACATGATCTCCTCCCATTCTGTCTCCACTGGCCCTTCAAGTTCCAGCTCAGAGGCCGGCTCCTCGAGAAAGTCCTACTGGATCTGCCCCATTCTGAATCTGAACCCATCACTCCTGGCCTGTTTTTGAAGCCCCTGATAACTCCATTAGAGCATTTGTCAATTTGCTGCTTCTAGTAACTAGCAATGTGTGTGTCCTCTACTGGACCATGTTTCTTCCTCAAGCCATAAGCTCCTTCAGGATGGACACTAACACAGGGTGCCTTCCATATAACAGGGAGCCAAATAAATGATGAATGGAATTAAGACTGAATGAAATTCCACAGAGGATATAATCGATGATATTAAAACCAGACACTAAAACCTTAACTTTTTTAAAATAAAATGCAATGCATTTAAATTAAAGTTTAAACTCTACATCAGTAGTTGTAAAATTATCCTTCTCTGAAACAACTGCAACTGTATTTTATAACTTAAATTAGATTATTTAATTGTTAGAATGTTATCAATGTAAAGGTTTTTTTTTTTCTCAGCATATTGTTCTTAAGCTTATGGCACCTGTTTTCACTTTTCTGCTAACATGTGCTAACAGATGACAGAATAAATGGCTAGTATAATGAAGAACTTGGATAAGTGATTTCTTAAAATTATTTTCTGTAAAACTGGATGATTTTTATACTGTGGAGCTCAGAATATATATAATACAGCCATACTTCTGGCCACTAAGAGATTAGTTCATATAATAGGATTAAATAAATTAACATTTTATGATGTCTCACAAAGATTGCTGTAACTTCCATGTGAAAATCAACTGTACTGGTCTACACTTTATAAGGCTGATTTGAGGACACACTATGTGACCATCAGGGAATAGAGATTTTAAGTCCTAATAATGTAATATTCAAGACATACTCTAATGCAATTGATTCGAAGTACTTTGTAATTCACAATTGGCTTCTCTGATTCCCTTGAATGCCTATAGAGATCTATACACATATAGAGGAAGTCATTCTTTCTTGGGTACAAGACTGAGAAGGAACCAGAAATCATGTAGCCCTGTTCACATAACCTCTGTTCAGAAACCAGTTATGTCCACGACACACATACCTGAGGTCCACCCTCTCTCAAAAAGGTTGCCTTTTAAGAGACCTATCTCCCTATATTCCTGCTTCCTGGGCACCAGAAGAGTTGGGGGTGGCTCCCAGTAAAGCCAATCTTGAAATATGGAAAATGTAGTCACTTCCTTGAGCCATAGTACTTTGTACAAATATCTCCTTTGCATTTATAATAACAACAATAATAGCTATTATTATAGCAGCTACCATCTGCTATATCCATTCCAGGGGCGAGGCATAATTTTACCATGCTGTTGTTCTCTATAAGTGATTCCCCCTACTATGACCATAAGCTTTGTGAAGGGCAACATCTATGTTCTACTTAATCTCCACTTCCTTAGAATCTAAGAATAGCACCTGGCACAGAGTAAGACTCTGTAACTAGTGGGTGACAAATGGATATTCATATGCAAAAGAATATATATACAAAAGAATAGACTCAAAAACTAACTCAAAATGGATCCCATGCCTAAATTTAACAGTGTAAACTACAAAACTCTGAGATGAAAACATAGGAGTAAACCTTTGTGACCTTGGAGTAGAAAATGGTTTTTTTTAGATAAGACACCATACACACCAGAAACCGAGAAAAAACTAGATACACTGGATTTTAGAATACTTTTAGAATGTATTTAATGGACTACCAGCAAATCATATATCTGATAGGAAGCTTGCATCCAGAATGAATAAAGAAAATTTACAACACATAAAAACACAACTCAATTAAAAAAGTGGGCAAAGGATGTAACTAGATTGTTATCTGAGGATGATATACAACTGGCCAATAAGCACATGAAAGGATGCTCAGCTTCTTCATCATTAGGGAAATGCAAATCAAAGCCCTGAAGAGATTGACTTCATACCCACCAGAATGGTTATAATAAGAAAGACAGTAACAAATGTGGATGTGGATAAATTGGAAATGAATCACCTGCTTTGGAAAACCATTTGGCAGTTTCTCAAAATATTAAACATAAATTATCATATGACTCAGCAATTCCACTCTTAGGCATACACCACCCAAATAAACTACAAACAAATGTCCTCACAAAAATATGTACACAAAGGTTCATATTATTCCTAAGAGCTAAACAGTTGAAACAATCCAAATGTGTATCAAATGCTGAATGGATAAATAATATTCTGTATATCCAGACAATGGAATATTATCTCGCCATAAAAAGTGAATGAAGTACTGATACATGCTTTGTACCAAACATGGAAAACTTTGAAAACATTATGCTGTAGGAGCACATGTACCTTAATGTTCATAGCAGCACTCTCCACAATAGCTAAAACATGGAAAGAGCCTAAGTGTCCATCAACGGACAAATGGATCAAGAAGATGTGGTTTATCTATACCATGGAATACTACATGGCAATGAGAAACAATGAAATCTGGCCATGTGTAGCAACATGGATGGACCTTGAGGGTGTTATGCTGAGCAAAATAAGTCAGGCAGAGAAGGACAAATATCATATGTTTGCACGTATAGGAGGATTAGGACGAACTTGACGGAGGACCATGGGGGAGAAGAAGGGGGGAAATGGTCGGGGAAAGAGAGAGAGGCAAACCATGAGAGACTCTTGAATGCTGACAAAAACTGAGGACTGATGGATGTGGGGGGGAGGAGGGAGGGGCATGGAGGAGGACACTTGTGGGGATGAGCACTGAGTGTTATGTGGAAACT